>NC_059204.1:43233370-43333370 GCF_020615455.1 Coregonus clupeaformis
CAATAAGACTCAAGGCTGTAATCGCTGCCAAAGGTGTTTCAACAAAGTACTGAGTAAAGGGTCTGAATACTTTTTTATTTTATAAATGTGCTAAAAAGTCAAAAAAACTGTTTTTGCTTTTTCATTATGGGGTATTGTGTGTATATTAATTTTAGAATATGACTGTAACGTAACAAAATGTGGAAAAGGTCAAGGGGTCTGAATACTTTCCGAAGGCACTGTATATGGGATTTGTAGCAAACCCTTGTCTGCTCACAGACCCCGAACCCAGAGCTGTGGGGCTTCTAAATCAATCAAATCAAATGAAAATGTATTGGTCGCATACACATATTTTGCAGATGTTATCGCAGGTGCAGCAAAATGCTTATGTTTCTAGTTCCAACAGTGCAGTATAACTAACAATACAAAACAATACACACAAATCCCAAAAATAAAAGTCTGGAATATAAATACACAGTATACAGTGGAGAAAAAAAGTATTTAGTCAGCCACCAATTGTGCAAGTTCTCCCACTTAAAAAGATGAGAGAGGCCTGTAATTTTCATCATAGGTACACGTCAACTATGACAGACAAATTGAGAAAAAAAATTCTCCAGAAAATCACATTGTAGGATTGTTAATGAATTTATTTGCAAATTATGTTGGAAAATAAGTATTTGGTCACCTACAAACAAGCAAGATTTCTGGCTCTCACAGACCTGTAACTTCTTCTTTAAGAGGCTCCTCTGTCCTCCACTCGTTACCTGTATTAATGGCACCTGTTTGAACTTGTTATCAGTATAAAAGACACCTGTCCACAACCTCAAACAGTCACACTCCAAACTCCACTATGGCCAAGACCAAAGAGCTGTCAAAGGACACCAGAAACAAAATTGTAGACCTGCACCAGGCTGGGAAGACTGAATCTGCAATAGGTAAGCAGCTTGGTTTGAAGAAATCAACTGTGGGAGCAGTTATTAGGAAATGGAAGACATACAAGACCACTGATAATCTCCCTCGATCTGGGGCTCCACGCAAGATCTCACCCCGTGGGGTCAAAATGATCACATGAACGGTGAGCAAAAATCCCAGAACCACACGGGGGACCTAGTGAATGACCTGCAGAGAGCTGGGACCAAAGTAACAAAGCCTACCATCAGTAACACACTACGCGCCAGGGACTCAAATCCTGCAGTGCCAGACGTGTCCACCTGCTTAAGCCAGTACATGTCCAGGCCCGTCTGAAGTTTGCTAGAGTGCATTTGGATGATCCAGAAGAGGATTGGGAGAATGTCATATGGTCAGATGAAACCAAAATATAACTTTTTGGTAAAAACTCAACTCGTCGTGTTTGGAGGACAAAGAATGCTGAGTTGCATCCAAAGAACACCATACCTACTGTGAAGCATGGGGGTGGAAACATCATGCTTTGGGGCTGTTTTTCTGCAAAGGGACCAGGACGACTGATCCGTGTAAAGGAAAGAATGAATGGGGCCATGTATCGTGAGATTTTGAGTGAAAACCTCCTTCCATCAGCAAGGGCATTGAAGATGAAACGTGGCTGGGTCTTTCAGCATGACAATGATCCCAAACACACCGCCCGGACAACGAAGGAGTGGCTTCGTAAGAAGCATTTCAAGGTCCTGGAGTGGCCTAGCCAGTCTCCAGATCTCAACCCCATAGAAAATCTTTGGAGGGAGTTGAAAGTCCGTGTTGCCCAGCGACAGCCCCAAAACATCACTGCTCTAGAGGAGATCTGCATGGAGGAATGGGCCAAAATACCAGCAACAGTGTGTGAAAACCTTGTGAAGACTTACAGAAAACGTTTGACCTGTGTCATTGCCAACAAAGGGTATATAACAAAGTATTGAGAAACTTATTGACCAAATACTTATTTTCCACCATAATTTGCAAATAAATTCATTAAAAATCCTACAATGTGATTTTCAGGAAAAAAAAATCTCATTTTGTCTGTCATAGTTGACGTGTACCTATGATGAAAATTACAGGCCTCTCTCATCTTTTTAAGTGGGAGAACTTGCACAATTGGTGGCTGACTAAATACTTTTTCCCCCCACTGTATATACAGTATATATATATATATATATATATATATATATAAATATATAAATATAGATAGTTTGGACACACCTACTCATTCAAGGGTTTATTTTTATTTTTTTACTATTTTCTACATTGTAGGTGTGAAATATATGAAATAACACATATGGAATCATGTAGTAACCAAAAAAGTGTTAAAAAATCAATATATATATATATATTCTATATTTGAGATTCTTCAAATAGCCACCCTTTGCCTTGATGACAGCTTTGCACACTCTCGGCATTCTCTCAACCAGCTTCACCTGGAATGCTTTTCCAACAGTCTTGAAGGAGTTCCCACATATGCTTAGCACTTGTTGGCTGCTTTTCCTTCACTCTGCCGTCCAACTCATCCCAATCCATCTCAATTGGATTGAGGTTGGGGGATTGTGGAGGCCAGATCATCTGATGCAGTACTCCACCACTCTCCTTCTTGGTAAAATAGCCCTTACACAGCCTGGATGTGTGTTGGGTCGTTGTCCTGTTGAAAAACAAATTATAGTCCCACTAAGCCCAAACCAGATGGGATGGCGTATCGCTGCAGAATGCTGTGGTAGCCATGCTGGTTAAGTCTGCCTTGAATTCTAAATAAATCACAGACAGTGTCACAAGTAAAGCACCCCCACACCATGACACCTCCTCCTCCATGCTTTACGGTGGGAAATACACATGCGGCGATCAACTGTTCACCCAAACCGTGTCTCACAAAGACCCAAGCAGGTCTCTTCTTCTTTTTATTTGTGTCTTTTTCTTTCTTTCTTTTTTTTTGGGGGGATAGATCAGCTTAATATTGCAGATAGATTGTAACTTCCATCAATGTAATTGTCTGCATCACTTCCAATCCCCCATGTTTTATATACATATACATATATACATACATACATACATACATACATACATACATACATACATACATACATACATACATACATACATACATACACATATACACACACACATACACACACACATACATATATATATACATACATATCCTTTTAAAAAATATATATATTCCCCTTTATTTCTTTCCAACCCCGCCACCCTTTCCCCACTTGGAGTAAACTAGTGAACAACAACGCCTAGGCCTCTACTTCCAGCACATACCCACTATCTACATTTTATGGACACAGTCTCTTCTTCTTGTTGGTGTCCTTTAGTAGTGGTTTCTTTGCAGCAATTCGACCATGAAGGCCTGATTCACACAGTCACCTCTGAACAGGTGATGTTGAGATATGTCTGTGCCATTTATTTGGGCTGCAATTTCTGAGGATGGTAACTCTAATGAACTTATCCTCTGCAGCAGAGGTAACTCTGGGTCTTCCATTCCTGTGGTGGTCCTCATGAGAGCCAGTTTCATCATAGCGCTTGATGTTTTTGCGATTGCACTTGAAGAAACTTTCAAAGTTCTTGAAATGTTCCGTATTGACTGACCTTCATGTTTTAAAGTAAATCAAATCAAATGTTATTTGCCACATGTGCCGAATATAACAGGTGTAGACCTTACAGTGAAATGCTTACTTACAAGCCCTTAACCAACAATGCCGTTTTTTAAGAAAAAAAAAAAAGTGTTAAGTAAAAAATAGAAAATAACAAATAATTAAAGAGCAGCAGTAAAATAAAATAACAGTAGGGAGGCTATATACAGGGGGTACCGGTACAGAGTCAATGTGCGGGGGCACCGGTTAGTCGAGGTAATTGAGGTAATATGTACATGTGGGTAGAGTTAAATTGACTATGCATGAATAATAAACAGAGTAGCAGAAGCGTAAAAGAGGGGGTTGGGGTGGGGTTGGGGGACAATGCAAATAGTCCGGGTAGCCATGATTAGCTGTTCAGGAGTCTTATTGCTTGGGGGTAGAAGCTGTTAAGAAGCCTTTTGGGCCTAGACTTAGCGCTCCGGTACTGCTTGCTGTGCGGTAGCAGAGAGAACAGTCTATGACTAGGGTGGCTGGAGTCACGGCCAGGTCTCTGACCTCCTCCCTATAGGCTGTCTCATCATTGTCGGTAATCAGGCCTACCACTGTTGTGTCGTCGGAAAACTTAATGATGGTGTTGGAGTCGTGCCTGGCCATGCAGTCATGAGTGAACAGGGAGTACAGGAGGGGACTGAGCACGCACCCCTGAGGGGCCTCCGTGTTGAGGATCAGCGTGACAGATGTGGTGTTACCTAACCTTACCACCTGGTGGCGGCCAGTCAGGAAGTCCAGGATCCAGTTGCAGAGGGAGGTGTTTAGTCCCAGGGTCCTTAGCTTAGTGATGAGCTTTGAGGGCACTATGGTGTTGAACGCTGAACTGTAGTCAATGAATAGCATTCTCACGTAGGTGTTCCTCTTGTCCAGGTGGGAAAGGGCAGTGTGGAGTGCAATAGAGATTGCATCAATAGAGATTGTATCAATAGAGATTGTATCAATAGAGATTGCATCTGTTGGGGTGGTATGCAAATTGGAGTGGGTCTAGGGTTTCTGGGATAATGGTGTTGATGTGAACCATGACCAGCCTTTCAAAGCACTTCATGGCTACAGACGTGAGTGCTACGGGTCGGTAGTCATTTAGGCAGGTTATCTTATTGTTCTTGGGCACAGGGACTATGGCGGTCTGCTTGAAACATGTTGGTATTACAGACTCAGTCAGGGACAGTTGGTCAGCGCATGCTCGGAGTACACGTCCTGGTAATCCGTCTGGCCCTGCGGTCTTGTGAATGTTGACCTGCTTGTGAATGTTGACCTGCATAAAAGTCTTAATCACATCGGCTACGGAGAGCGTGATCACATAGTCATCCAGAACAACTGATGCTCTCATGCATGCTTCAGTGCTTGCCTCGAAGCGAGCATAGAAGTGATTTAGCTCTTCTGAGAGGCTTGTGTCACTGCGCGGCTGTGCTTCCCTTTGTATTCTGTAATAGTTTTCAAGCCCTGCCACATCCGACGAGCGTCAGAGCCGGTGTAGTACGATTCAATCTTAGTCCTGTACTGACTCTTTGCCTGTTTGTTGGTTCGTCGGAGGGCATAGCGGGATTTCTTAAAAGCGTCCGGGTTAGAGTCCCGCTCCCTGAAAGCGGCAGCTCTACCCTTTAGCTCAGTGCGGATGTTGCCTGTAATCCATGGCTTCTGGTTGGGGTATGTACGTACGATCACTGTGGGGACGACGTCATTGATGCACTTATTGATGAAGCCAGTGACTGATGTGGTGTACTCCTCAATGCTATCGGAAGAATCCCGGAACATGTTCCAGTCTGTGCTAGCAAAACAGTCCTGTAGCTTAGCATCTGCGTCATCTGACCACTTCCTTATTAACCGAGTCACTGGTGCTTCCTACTTTAGTTTTTGCTTATAAGCAGGAATCAGGAGGATAGAGTTATGGTCAGATTTGCCAAATGGAGGGTGAGGGAGAGCTTTGTACACGTCTCTGTGTGTGGAGTAAAGGTGGTCTCTGGTTGCACATTTAACATGCTGTTGAAATTAGGTAGAACGGATTTAAGTTTCCCTTCATTAAAGTCCCCGGCCACTAGGAGTGCTGCCTCTGGATGATCATTTTCCTGTTTACTTATGGCCTTATACAGCTCATTGAGTGCAATCTTAGTGCCAGCATCGGTTTGTGGTGGTAAATAGACAGCTACGAAAAATATAGATGAAAACTCTCTTGGTAAAGTGTGGTCTACAGCTTATCATGAGATACTCTACCTCAGGCGAGCAAAACCTTGAGACTTCCTTAGTATTATATTTTATGCACCAGCTGTTGTTTACAAATATACACAGACCACCACCCCTTGTCTTACCGGAGTCAGCCGTTCTATCCTGCCGATGTAGCGTATATCCCACCAGCTGTATGTTATCCATTTCGTCGTTCAGCCATGACTCGGTGAAACATAAGATATTACAGTTTTTAATGTCCCGTTGGTAGGATAACCTTAATCTTAGGTCGTCCAATTTATTTTCAAATGATTGAACATTGGCTAATAGGATTGATGGAAGAGGCAGTTTACTCGCTCGCCATCGGATCATTACAAGGCACCCCGACCTACGTCCACGATATCTCTGTCTATTTCTCATGCGAATGACAGGGATTTGGGCCTTGTCGGGTGTTTGTAGAATATCCTTCGCTCCGACTCATTGAAGAAAAAAATATTTGTCCAATACGAGGTGAGTAATCACTGTCCTGCTATCCAGAAGCTCTTTTTGGTCATAAGAGACGGCGGCAGAAACATTTTGTACAGAATAAATTACATATAACGTGAAAAAGCACACGTAATAGTACAATTGGTTAGAGGGTTGTAATGATGGACTGTCATTTCTCTTTGCTTATTTGAGCTGTTCTTGACATAATATGGACTTGGTCTTTTACCACATAGGGATATCTTCTGTATACCCCCCCTACCTTGTCCCAACACAACTGATTGGCTCAAATGCATTAAGAAGGAAATCAATTACACAAATTACCTTTTAAGAAGGCACACCTGTTAATTGAAATGCATTCCAGGTGACTACGTCATGAAACTGGTTGAGAGAAAGCCAATAGTGTGCAAAGCTGTCATCAAGGCAAAGAGTGGCTATTTGAAGAATCTCAAATATAAAGTATATATTGATTTGTTTAACACTTTTTGGTTACTACATGATTCCATATGTGTTATTTCATAGTTTTGATGTCTTCACTATTATTCGACAATGTAAAAAATTGCAAAAATAAAGAAAAACCCTTGAATGAGTAGGTGTGTCCAAACTTTTGACTGGTAGTGTGTATATATATATATATATATATATATATATATATATATATATATAAAAATGGTGTGTATCGACAGTATGGACAGTATATGAATGGAAAAGGTGTGTACAGCAGTAGTTATATAGGATGCTCCTTGACTAGAATACATATGAAGTGGGTAAAACAGTATGTAAACATAATTAAAAGTGATCAATGTTCAATGACTATGTTGCGCCTTCTTCACCACACTGTCTGTGTGGATGGACCATTTCAGGTTGTCAGTGATGTGCACGCCAAGGAACTATAAGCTTTTCACCCTCTCCACTGCGGGCCCGTCGATGTGGATGGGGGCATGCTCTATCTTCTGTCTCCTGTAGTCCACGATCAGCTCCTTCGTTTTGTTGATGTTGAGGGAGAGGTTATTTTTCTGGCACCACTCCGCCAGGGCCCTCACCTCCTCCCTGTAGACTGTCTTGTCGTTGTTGGTAATCAGGCCTACCACTGTGTCGTCAGCAAACTTGATGATTGAGTTGGAGACATGCATGGCCACGCAGTCATGGGTGAACAGGGAGTACAGGAGTTGGCTAAGCAAGCACCCTTGTGGGGCCCCTGTGTTGAGGATCAACGTGGCAGAGATGTTGTTACCTACCTTCACCACCTGGGGTCAGGACCCAGTTGCACAGACCGGGGTTCAGACCCAGGGCCCTGAGCTTAGTGATGAGCATTCTTACATAGGTATTCCTCTTGTCCAGATGGGATAGTGCAGTGTGCCGTGCGATGGCAATTGTGTAATCCGTGAATCTGCTGGGGTGGAATGCAAATTGTAGTGGGTCTAGGGTGTCGGGTAAGGTGGAGGTGATATGATCCTTATCTAGCCTCTCAAAGCATTTCATGATGACAGAAGTGAGTGCTACGGAGCAATAGTCATTTAGTTCAGTTACCTAGGGAGGACTGGTAGCAGTCCTCCCCAGGTATCTTTCTTGGGTACAGGAACACTGGTGGACATCTTGAAGCAAATGGGGACAACAGACTGGGATAAGTAGAGATTGAATATGTCCGTAAACACTCCAGCCAGCCAGTCTGCACATGCTCTGAGGACGCAACTTGGGATGCCGTCTGGGCCGGCAGCCTTGCAAGGGTTAACACGCTTAAATGTCTTACTCAAGTCGGCCACGGAAAGTGAGAGCTCAGAATCCTCGTTAGCGTCAGTGGCCCACGTTGGCGGCTCTGTGTTTACCTCAAAGCGGATGAAGAAGTTGTTTAACTTGTCCCGGAGCGAGGCGTCAGTGTCTGTGACATGGCTGGATTTCCCTTTATAATCCGTGATTGTCTGAAGTCCCTTCCAAATATATCTAACGTTTGAACCGTTAAATTGTGATTCCACTTTGTCCCTGGACTGTCGATTTGCCTCTTTGATTGCCTTACGGAGGGCATAGTCTGTTTGTACAAGTCCATGTTCCCAGTCACCTTGCTGTGGTTAAATGCGGTGGATCACACTTTCAGTTTTGCGCGAATGCGGCCATCTATCCACGGTCTTTGGTTTGGATAAGTTCTAATCGTCACAGTGGGAATAACATCCTTTATGCACTTCCTGATGAACTCCATCACTGAGTAAGTGTATACGTCAATACTATTCTCAGAGGCAACCCTGAACATTTCCCAGTCCGTCTTGAAGCATAGATTCCGATTGGTCAGATCAACGTTGAACAGTCCTTACCACGGGTACTTCTTGTTTAAGTTTCTGCCTATAGGACGGGAGGAGCAAAATGGAGGCGTGATCTGATTTGCCGAAGGGAGGGCGGGGAGGGCCTTGTAGCCGTCCCGGAAGGGGGAGTAGCAATAGTCCAGAGTTCTTGATGAGCAAGTAACACAGGAGATGTGATAGAACTTCGGTAGCGTTTTCCTTAGATTTCCTTTATTAAAGTCCCCAGCTACAATAAATGTGGCCTCAGGATATGCAGTTTCCAGTTTGCACAGAGTCCAGTGTAGTTCCTTGAGAGCCATCGCGGTGTCGGCATGGGGGGGATATACACGGCTGAGATGATGACCGAAGAAAATTATCTCGGGAGGTAATGCAGTCGCCATTTAATGGTGAGGTATTCCAGATCGGGAGAACAAAATAACTTTAATTTCTGTATGTTATCACAATCACACCATGAGTAGTTAATCATGCAACAAACACCTCCACCTTTCTTTTCCCCTGTAGAGTTCTTTCATCCTGTCTGCGTGATGGACGGAGAACCCCACTGGCTGAATGGACAGGGACAGTATATCTGTTGAGAGCCATGATTCCGTGAAAAAATTGTATGTTACTGTCCCTGATGTCTCTCTGGAAGGAGATCCTCGCCCTGAGCTCGTCTACTTTATTGTCCAGGGACTAAACGTTAGCGAGTAATATACTCGGAAGCGGTAGATGGTATTCATGCCTCCTGAGTCTGCCTAGGAGCTCAGACCTTATTCCTCTTCTCAGCCCCGGGATGAATGGAATTGCCTCGGGGAGTTCAAACAAAGGATCCAATTCAGGAAAGTCGAATTTCGAATCAAAATGCTGGTAAATGACCACCAATCTAATATGTGACCCACCACCTGGATTCGGTCCTATGTAGCAAAATTTGAAATTGTGTTTTTTACATTGGATAAAAGCAGAGACTCCAAGTTAGAAAATTGTATATCATACACTGCAGTTGAGGAACAATGATAAAGTAATTATGCTTTGAAAGTTGATAAACTTGTAACCCCACTTTTGAGAAAATGGCCCGTGAATGTTTTGGTACACCTACTGGAGAGCTCTTCTTTGTTTACACACATTCAGCATCATTCACACCCTCTTAAGCCTTAGCCCCACCCATCTCTTTAAGGATTCACAGTGTAGTAAACAACCAAAGATTTCAAGACTAAAATTGGTGAAAGTAGTAGCAAAAAGTAGTAGTAAACATAAACTTTATCTAGTCCTTGGCCTATATCCTAATCTGACTTTGGTGTAGGTCATGTTATTCTTCACATTATTGTCTCTGGTAAACACACACTATATCAAATAAAATGTAATGTTTAGTTGTCACATGCACAGGATACTGAAGGCGTAAACGGTACAGTGAAATGGTACCTTGCATAGTGCTGTCTTTTGTTTAGACATGTAGCTAAACAATGAACCATAATCCCAACTCTAATGCCGCATTCAAAACAACTGGGAACAAAACAAAAACAAAAAACAGACTGGGAAAAATCGATTTGAACGGTCATCCAAATCGGAATTCCAACTTGGGAACTCGGGCCTCTTTCTAGAGCTCCTACACAGATCATACACGTAACGTTAGCTAGCGAGCCACCAGCTAACGTTAGCTAGCTAGCTAGCTAGCTAACAGTACGCTTTAACTTGCAATGAAAACACGTTTCTGACTAAATTTGAAACTATAATATCTGAAAATGTATCTAGACTCTTACCTGTATACATGGATGAATGCTTCTCCCTCTCTCATGGATGCCATGGTTGCCCTTAGTTTGAAGATGTAATCCGGAGACAGGTGTTTTATTCAACAGTCTTCTTTCTGTGTTTTCTTTTTGGACTCTCTCCGCATTTGGCAATCATCTCTCTGCTTCCACCGGGCATTCCACTGATTTCAAAACTCTGTCAACTTCTTCCGTGACAACAACACCGTTTTTCCCCCACCAATGTCTGGTTCAATGAAAATGCTTTTACCTAAATCAGGGATTTCCTCTTTGATTCATTTTCATAGTCAGAGAGAGTCAGCAAGGCACAATCATCCTTCAGAAAGTAGTCCATCACAACCTTTTCCCACTGAGCTTTGTTGATAGCGCTATTAACTTCAGGGCAGCAATGTTGAGAGCATCCATGGCTTGATTTTCTATCCTCTGCTAAATAACATTATACCATGGCATTGTTGAATATTTGTTTCTGATTGACTTGAAGGGCATTCTAGAGTGTGCATTATTTCGCTATAATGGACAGTATATTGGCAGGGTAGAACTCAATGGCTATAGTTAATTCTTACATGTTTTCTTTGAGCTGCTTTTGAACTCAAAAGTCGAATTGAAAACATTATTGGTATTGTTGAATTAGTTTTCATAATAGCAAGCTAGGACTGATGGTTTGGTTAGCTAGCTAAACTAGCAAGTCTGCAAGTCTGTCACGGCAACTACTGTAGCTATAGTAAACTTGCTAGCTACTTCAGTGGATGTTGAACATTTCTACCGGCAAATTAACACATTTCTAGTGGCAAATGTGTTAAATTATAGCCATGGTATAAAAGGGATAATCAACTCTGGGCTCTATGCGTTCTCTGGAAAATAATGCAACTCAGTGTAAGGTCAGTTCCGCTCCGCTGGCATGTCGTGGAAAACACCTTCCACGTCGTTCATTATTTTCCATAGAACACATAGCCCCTCGTTGATTATCGCTTACTTAAACAACAAGCTAGCTACGGTTTAGAAACCTCACATTTTAGTAGAATAAAGTGTTAATATGTCTTATAATCAGTATTAGTAATAGAAGTTACCCTAAAAGTAGTACTGTGGTATTATGAGTGTTATGTGTTGTGTTGCTGTGTCTAATATTAGTGGTAGTAGTATATATAATCACATGGCATGGCAGTCGGTAGATGAAAGTAGGTCTTGTGGAGTGGGCCTAAAGCTAATGGGAGTCTTTCCCTCTCTCACCATATAAGCCATTGTAGTAAATGAGTCAGTCAGTCATTGGGGCAGACAGACACGAGCAGCCTGGCCTGTTGTAGTACAGGAACAGATTGGGGCCGATCCTTCATTAACCCCATACTGTCATTGGCCAGCACTACTTTTCTCTGCCACCAGTCCTCTCCATAATACCATGATGAGAGGAAACAATCATTGTAGATTTTCAAATGAAAAGGGAGCTTTGGAATAGCATGGTTAGCTAGTAGTCTGATGGTGACATGGTTACATCTGTCAAGTGCTATGCAAACTGTCCTCTCCTTGCAGGCTTGTAGTCTGACCACAGTGTGGTCGATGTGGTCTGGTAAAATGTGATATTTGTTAAAGCTGCACAGGTTCCCATGGCGGCCAATGACTGATCTTTACTGAACATGCCCTGTCCTCAAAGACATCATAGTGCCCACAGTCTATTTTTGCATGACACAATGAGGGGTGGCAGGTAGGTACTGTAGATGAATGAACCATGTGTGTACAACAAACCACAAACACACCAACACATGCACGTGAACACACACCAACCACCAGCAACAGACAGAGAGCATGAAGATTAGGGAGGGAGGTCAATGTGTCAGTGTCTGAGTGTGCTTCCTCCACCCTCCCTCCACCCCCAACCTCTCTCAGGCAAAATGGCCAGATGGCTCTCAATCCTCCATGCTAATCCAGCACACAGACCATGGCCCTGATATCACCTAGCACTACAACACTACAGCTCCACACACTACACTACAACACTGGAGCACAGCACACTTCTAAAGACTAGGCCATTTCACTACTACATCTGCCCAAAGCACTACTACCCTATCCCACTCTGGCAGAGCACATTGCCCACTGCCCAACAGTCGTCAGCACCAGAGTGTCATAAGGCTATACGTTACTATCCTAGCAGACTGTTGCAGGCCTATTTGTATGTAATATCACATTTCAGATAGCCAGCTGACAGGCTGCAGGCAGAGACAAGGCGCTGGATCTACTGGAGCTTTTGTTAGCAGTTGGCTGAGGTGATGTAAGAGAAGCCCCATGTGTTGGGTTACATTCACCAACCAACCCCCATCCTGTCCTGTCCTGAGGTAGCACAGCAAACTGAACACAGCGCTGTACAGCACACACACACAACACAACCCTGACTGGACAAGCAGCCAGGTCACAGCCAACCAGTAGGCTAGGTTGGACAAGCCTTTTGTTTGTTTATGAATAGACTAGTGCAGGCTAACATCCACACAGCTCTTATTCTGATCTCATCTCTTATTTCACTCGTATAACTGACCTAAGAAATGTGATATGTTCTAATCTAAATCTGGTTGCCTCTGTTGGTCCAAGGGACTACTGAATTAGTTGTGTCTTAAGTCACGAGGAGCATACAGTATGTGGTTAATGTGTTCAGTCAGGCCTGGAGGTGTGATGTGTCAATGAGGGTGAGACACATTGAGCTGCACGGGGGAAGTGAAGTGAACAGCCAGTCTCCTCTCTTCTGATTCCAGGAGGTTAACCACCACCATTCCTGTCCCGCAACCTCCTAATCCAATCACAGGTGTCCTGCAACCTCCTTATCCAATCACAGGTGTTGCATCCTGAGCCAGGGAGAGGACCTTTTTGTACAGCTGCAACACTGGGCCTTGTTATTCTGGTGTCAGGAGAAGTTGTGTTTATTTGGATGGAGATTGTCACTGCTGCTCAGTGATTACTAGCCTGGGCTTGAGCACAAAGCAGAAACTGTCAGTGGACTCCTCTACATCCAGCTCCTCATCAAGCCCCCCTTTACACAGCCTCCCTCCTGTGGGGATAAGCCTCAGCAGCACCACGCTCAGTCCTACTCTTCAATAATGACAGCCCCCTCCCTCACTGTCACACACATGCACACATGTGCATGCACACACAAAGTCTCCCCTCATCACTGTTTATCCTTCTACTCTGCAAAGGAAAGCTGTGGTCTTGCATGATTATTGAGATCTACACCAGTCGAACAAATTATTATTAGCCATGGCTTTTGGATTTATTCACACTAGGGTCAAATATAAAGCATTGACATACTAGAGCTTGTGAAACGTTCCATGTCATTTCATGGAGGACTGGCTTGAATTGTGAGGAAATGTTGTGATCTATTTAATAAAGACAAGAGACCAGCACAATGGATAAAGGATTGTGGCGGTATAGCAGGAACAGCTGCATCTAGTGGTCAAAACCTGGTACTTTCACACTACTTTATGGCAAATAATGCAATCGACTTCAATGACTACTTTCTCTGAACAGGGGGAAAAAACATCACCAGATTCACAAGGAATACATGACATAGTATGGAGAAGCAATACTCCAAGCCACAGCTTCATACTGCTTGTCAAATTTTCTTCACAATACAACAAACATTGTCTCATTCTGTTCAGGACAACCCAGGGTATAATGTAACTGTAGATCAAACGATCATAAATAGCGATATAGCGATCATAAACGTTGACACTGTTTGTTACATTTGTTTTATGATATGGAAATGTGAAGTGCTCATTTGGACTCACGGGTGTTTGGCTTGCTTGTATGACATGAAAGTGGTATTTATTATAATTCTCAAAGTCTCATCTTTCAAAATACATAAGAGTCCTCATAATTAACAGCATGTCCCTCACTCAGACAACAGAAAATGTGCAAAAGTTGCCCAATTAGCGGGAGGGATGGGGACAACTTCTTGTCGCACGCGGTGCTGAAGTTCAAGCGGAGACCCTGAGCTCTGACGTCATATATAGCATGTTACTGTACAGCCACTGCGTTCATATTTTACATTTTAGATTTTAGTCATTTAGCAGACGCTCTTATCCAGAGCGACTTACAGTTAGTGAGTGCATACATTTTTCATACATATTTAGGCGCTTATCAGTGTCCAACTCTGCCATTTTCAACCTTATACGGGTACGAGTGTAAAGGGCTACACAATGCCCATTATAGTCAAGTAGGTGTGAGTAAACACCCTAACTTCTGAGATGTCTGTCTGTGTGGATGAGTAGACAGTGAGCCGGTACATCCATTGATAGTGCATCTGTCCTATAAGGCCCAGTGTTCCAGGCTCCCAACACAGTGATCCATCTGCCAGAGCCAACCTCTAATCTGGGATCAGACACTGTGGGTGTTTCTCAAAATGCATACTACCGTGCTCTGAGCATGCAAATTGGAGCACGGGAGGGTTGGAGTATGAGTCCAAATCAAAGTATGCGAAACGGAGAACGGAGGGCACTTCTCGAACGTGTACTCCGTTTGTACATATTTTGAAGCATGCATCGACGCAAGCTTTAACGGAAAGTATGCACAGACATATGACTCAACCACGTAAAAAATTACGCAACGTTTCTTGAAATCAATGGCGGCCATTATTTGAGCTGAAGTGAGAGAAAATAAACTCTGAGTTCGGAATTCAAATGTTGCTCCTTCACATCTCATAGGTTGCCTGACTACAATATGTTATCTTGATATGTTAATAAATACATACTGCGTTAGTTTTGGCATGTTTACCTGCCTACAATACCTACTGTAGTGTGTGTAGATCACAAGCCACAGTGAGTCAATAGGGCTAACTGGCTAGCTACTACTGTTAGCTAGCCAGATAGCCATTAAGATTGTTAGCTACCCATGAAGAATTGACATCTACCTTGCATAACATTAGTTTTAGGTCATTTTTACCTGTTTAACTAGCTGGCTAGCTAGATTATTACAATTCACATATAGCTAGCTGAAAATTATTAAGTAAAAAGTTTGCTTTGTGTATATTTTGGTTTGTCTCTATTGTTGCCATTGTCCTGGCTGGAAGAAGGAAGGTTCAGTGAATGGGAGGTGCAGCGTGAGATAATACAGTAGGGGGAATGCGAGTGCTTCTCAAATGTATTGTTTTATGCATTATCCACGACACTCACGTCCTCACAAGAACGTACTAAAGAGAACATCCTCGGAGAATGCACTCTGAGCATAAGAGTGTGGAGCACGGTAGTACGCAAATTGAGAAACACCCTATGACTCCAGACAGACACTACAGTGGAAGGTGTGGATACAGATACACACTCTCTAAAGGACTATTACACGCAGCCTCTCCTCCGGTCTGTCCTCCCTCTGTCACACACCAACAACACTGTCTGTCTGTCCTCCCTCTGTCACACACCAACAACACTGTCTGTCTGTCCTCCCTCTGTCACACACCAACAACACTGTCTGTCTGTCACTCTCTCTGTCACCCAGCAACAACCTAAGGACTGCTGTGACAAGAGGTCTTCAGTTTCACTAGATAATACTGTAGATAAACAGCTGGTTTAATCATAGTGTTTCTATGGCTATACATGCATAGGTTAAAGAAAACAAAGGGAATTAGAATGGCCAGCAGGATCTATGTTTACGTGCGATGAGAGAACTTGCACCTTTCACACACACAAAAGATAAGAGCTCCTCTTAATAGCTGAAGTGGTTCCTAATTTTACAGGCCATGCTGATAGCAACATTGAGGGTATGTGAGGTCTAGAGGCTGTGTTAGTTATGTGTAATTGTTGTCAGTGAAGAGCAGAGAGAGAGATGGAGCAGGTGTTGGGGTGGATATTGAATAGATGTAACACTCCTGATGTCTGCATCAACACCACAGCCCAACACAGCCCAACACAGCCCAACACAGAGTAGCACCCACTCCCACATCCTCCTCTTCCTCACTCTGTCATCACCCAGATGCCTTCCCAGCAACCTTCTCTTAAAGAGAAGAACAGCTTTCCCAGACGGTTGTTCTTCACACAAACATGGGGATGACTGTGCTTCCAGGAAGAGGTGGAATCTCTCACCCGTCCTCTCAGCCCTTCTCTATCCTGCCCTGACACCAGCGTGTAAATGAACAGCAGCCGAGTGTGATGGATAGAATGGATAGATGACTGACTGACCCAATCCCACTC
This sequence comes from Coregonus clupeaformis, assembly GCF_020615455.1. Lineage (NCBI taxonomy): Eukaryota > Metazoa > Chordata > Actinopteri > Salmoniformes > Salmonidae > Coregonus > Coregonus clupeaformis. The sequence continues at coordinate 43,249,762 of NC_059204.1, forward strand.
CCTCCCTCCCTCACTGAGGCTGAGGCAGGATCGCTCAGCTCCCACAGGAGCAGCCCCCGCCCCCATCCCGATCGCTGTCAGGTGACCAGACGCTGTATATCTCCCTGTGTCACCACAGCCGGCAGGGCCGCCATGAAAGAACTCCACACATACATGTTTAAACCAGGAGAAAGACAGCCTCATCACACACAGCTCCCTGTGTCTATGTGTGGAGAGAGAAAAATCTCATAAAAATCCCTCTCTAAAAAAGTGGGTCCAGAGGCAGCAGCCCAAAGATAACAAAGGGCCATCCCTTTGCACATAATAACCATCCATCACTCCCCATCCACAGCATCTACTGCTCAGATCCATCCGACAGCTTCGCACAGCCTCGCACCTCAGCACCCAAAATACAATTTCCTCTTTTTGTTACCGTGTTGCCACTGCAGCTGCTGCTTTGCTACAGGGCTGGCACACACACACACACACACACACACACACACACACACACACACACACACACACACACACACACACACACACACACACACACACACACACACACACACACACACACACACACACGGCACCGATTCAGGCTCTCACATCAACAAAGATGCTTTTTTTTAAACACAAGGGTGAGGGTCCATAAAATCCAGTGAAGGAGGGAGGGGATGGTGGGTTGATAACATTGAGCTGGCCAGTAACGGCATCGAAAGCCAATCCACACAGATGAAGGCATACATTTCCTCTCTCTCTGTGATAAGACACAACATAGATAAACACAGCTGCCTTCTCCTCCTCCTCCTCCTCTCCAGCAAGGCAGAATGCAAGGATGAAGGAAATAAGAGTACAAAGCACCCCCCCCACATGCATAGCCCCCCTCCCTCTAATATCCACATCACCTATCGCATACACAGACAAGGGATTACCTGAAATATGTCTTGACATTTTCTTGTTCGGTGTGTCGCCTTTGGAGCCAGTGTTCTGGTAGGTTCATCCTCAAATGTATAGTCCTATTGACAGTTTACAGGCAGGATTGCCATTCTCTTGTCAGACCGGTTCCTGACCCCAAACTCAGGCTTGTTTGGCAGGCTGGGTGCTTCACTGGCTGCTCACTGTTCCCTAGCTCATGATGTCATCTGCCTTGCTCAGTCCATTGGCTGGGAGGCTGCATATTAATGAAGGCAGTAGCTCTGGGGGAGGAGGCAGAGAGGGAGAGAGGCAGACACAGTTGGTATTTTGTTTCACAGACCAAACCAGCTCAGCCAGAGACAGAGGAAGGGTGGATTATATTTCCATATCTATCTATTTTTATCGAACACTCTCAAGTTTGAATGGCAAAAATATTTTCCTCCTTATTTTGCTAGTTATTACTTTATTTACATGTGCTACTTCCCAGAAGTGTGCACATTACATATAGACATACAGTAACAATACCTGTATACCTTCACATTTTATTTCTGTGTTATTTCTTACGGCAATAATTAGACCTGCATCGATTAACACTCAGTTGGTAATAGTTTCACAACATCAGGTTGCATTGAAATGCTATCAATATCATGCTGCATAAATGTTGACTATTTGATTTATAGTTCCCTTACAGTTCCTGGACCCTGCCAGTCTTATGGTCTATAACCATAGTGGACTGTAGTTGTCCCCCAGACAGCGGTAGGTAGCTAATGTAGACTGTGCGTTCTCTCTCTGCAGCCTCACCAGTCTCTGATAGATGCTATTTATCTCTCTCTGGCTTCCTGGATGGGCGGTGATGACAAACCACAGACTCACTCCATTTGCCCTAATTTGCCTATGATGTCATCTTTTTCCCCTTGCTCACCTGTGATTGGCTGGCTGGCTCAGCATCTGCTCAGATCTCAAGGCTAGTGCTTCTTGCTGGAGGTGGAGACCTATCCCTGGCACTCTGAATCACAGCTGGTTGTCGTGACAACCCGTGTAATGTCAATTCCTCATTGAAGAATAATATGTCTGTTCTGTGACAGCGTTCACTCAAATGGAGGACAGAGCCTTTGAGAAGGACCTCTCTTCCTTCTGATGCCTTAAGGAAACCTCCACTAGTGTGACATAATAGAACATATCTCCATGATGGCCTTATAATTTATACAGATTATTGTGGGCGTGGAGGAGAAATTAAGATTTTGTGAAATTATTTTAATATCAGAATCCCAGAAAGTATGGGATTAATCATATGAAGGAAGAACATTTTGAGGAATTATTCTACAAAACAACAACAGCATGGTAAAATAGGCTGAGGTTCATGTTTGGCATCACATGACTGGAATATAACTGACGTCACACATAAGCTGCAGCAGGCTAAATCCATACCTATGTCCATGACAAAAAGGGATTCTAAATATAGATACTGAGAAGGAAATGTATTTTCAAAGTCTGCTTTTTTTTCTATGGCCTTGGTGATTGATTTACATAGACAATTAAGGCAACTAGCTGAGAGCTTTCTTTGGAGAATAAGCCCAATCATCCCGATAACACTGAGATACACAGACATAGTGAAAACCCTGGTGACATCATTTGCATCGCTTATATCCTGGTTATGTTGCTACTTAATATTAAACTAACTGACTAGGTTCTGTTTTACAATGAGCTATTTAGAAAGACAAAAAAAACAGAGCTGATTCATCCAAGTAGCAGAGAGCAAATACCAGAGCCCATGTTTGATTTATATTTAACAGTACATGCAGACACTTATTTTAGTGCACTGATGCAGAGAGATGAAGGGGATTTAGTCTGTCTCCCTACAGTCTCAACTAAGGTTATTTTAAAACTATCAAACTGAAACTACACAACTGAAACTCCCATCCACTATGCATTTTTGTTCATACGTATACAGTGGCGACAGGGGTTATTAATGTTAACTGTACCGCTACTGTGAATTATAATAACTCCCAGAGAAATGACACTGAGACACAGCAAAACATATTTTCATTAAGGTATACGCAGAACAAGTCCCACTCAGTTGGTTGTGCCTGAAACCAAAGTAATGGTTCTCTCATTGATTCAGTTATTATGCTCTCATCACCCTCTATCTTCATGGTCACCTCCTATAGCCAGCTGTAACCAAACCAAGCACAGCCTCTGTGGTAATACCAGACAGACAGTACTGTGGTGCATTCCAATGATCTTCACCAAAGCGTTTTTTCCAAAAAGTGAGATGTGGTTAACTGACTTACAGTCTAAGAGAGGGTTAAGTCTATAGGGGAAAGAGTATGGCATGTGGTATGGGGAGTTGGGTACCTTTGAGAGATGGCTGGTGATGAGACAGTGAAAGAAGACACAGGTGTTCTTCAGCAGCAGACAGCATGGAGGCAAACAAAGAGTTTTCCTTGATGAAATAAGACTAGAACAAGAATGAATTCTTAATATTGTGCTCTGTGGAATGTGTTTGCTACAAAGAAAATAAGTGCTAAACCTATTTCTATCTCAGTATCATGGGGCTAAAACTCACCGTGTACAAAATGAGGACTCTTCTTTACTCTAACAGTGAAGACATGACACATTACAGAGAATGAGAACACTACACACGGCTAATTAACAGCCCATCACACCATCTCCCCTGGTGCTGGGAAAGACAGTTGCCCAAATATGCAGCACATAAAATCATTCCACAAAAAAAATAATACATACATTTTCTATTTCTTAGTTGTGTATGATACATTCTGTATTGTTCACATCACATTCTTCTGAGATGTCATGACTCAAACCAAACCAACTTCCTCTTCCAGTCTTTGACAGGAGTGACTGAATGTGAGACTATAGAGACTGGCCTGACCTTCAGGAAGACTGATGACCCCCTCAAAGCACCGTGTGTTAGAGATGGACACACACACTGAATCTAGTGTTCCTCCACTACTCTACAGACACTGCCCTTTCACCCAACTGATTTCCCATTATGACTAAATGATTCCAATACAGCCCTGATCAAACTGATTCAGCATTATTTTGCCACGTAAACAGAACGTACAAAACATGATGAACACCTTTCCATGACAGACTGACCAGGTGAATCCAGGTGAAAGCTATGATCCTTTATTGATCTCACCAGTTTTTTTGGTATTTGGTATTTTATTAGGATCCCCATTAGCTGTTGCAAAAGCAGCAGCTACTCTTCCTGGGGTCCACACAAAACATTTATTTATTACAAAAACCACACGTAGACTACATATCAATATATACACACAAACGATCTAGGTCAAATAGGGGAGAGGCGTTGTGCTGTGAGGTGTTGCTTTATCTGTTTTTTGAAAGCAGGTTTGTTGTTCACTTGAGCAATATGAGATGGAAGGGAGTTCCATGCAATAATGGCTCTATATAATACTGTACTCTTTCTTGAATTTGTTCTGGATTTGGGGACTGTGAAAAGACCCATGGTGGCATGTCTGGTGGGGTAAGTGTGTGTGTCAGAGCTGTGTGTAAGTTGACTATGCAAACAATTTGGCATTTTCAACACATTACTGTTTCTTATAAAAACAAGAAGTGATGCAGTCAGTCTCTCCTCAACGCTTAGCCAAGAGAGACTGGCATGCATAGTATTTATATCAGCCCTCTGATTACAATGAAGAGCAAGACGTGCCGCTCTGTTCTGGGCCAGCTGCAGCTTAACTAGGTCTTTCCTTGCAGCACTGGACCACACGACTGGACAATAATCAAGATAAGACTAAACTAGAGCCTTTCCATCAAGTTGTCAAGGAGGTTTGTCATTATTGATCGATAACAATAATCTTCCCCCCTCTCCCACACTAACTTTACAAAATTCAAACTTGCAATTATTTTCTTTCATTATTATTTTTTTATGCATGAATACGATGGCTCACTGTTCGTTGTTGGCATTTCCTGCCTAAGTTTGCCCACTTTGCCAATGAAATAATCAATAAAATAATTGGCAACATCAAATGGTTTTGTGATGAATAAGCCATCTGATTCGATGAAAGATGGAGTTGTATTTCTCTTTCTGCCCATAATTTCAACTCAAAAGTTGTTTCTCCATCATTCTTTATATCATTGATCTTGGCTTCATAATACAGTTTCCTCTTCTTTTTGTTGAGTTTAGTCACATAATTTCTCAATTTGCAGAAAGTCAGCCAGTCAGATGTGCAGCCAGACTTATTAAATGTTTTGGTCATTTAGCAGACGCTCTTATCCAGAGCGACTTACAGGAGCAATTAGGGTTAAGTGCCTTGCTCAAGGGCACATCGGCAGATTTTTCACCTAGTCGGCATGGGGATTAGAACCAGCGACCTTTCGGTTACTGGCACAACGCTCTTAACCACTGAGCTACCTGCCGCCTATATTTGCCACTCCTTTTGCCCCATCTCTTTCAACCATACAGTTTTTCAATTCCTCATCAATCCATGGAGCCTTAACAGTTCGAACAGTCAGTTTCTTAACAGGTGCATGTTTATCAATAATTTGAAGAAGCAATTTTATAAATTCATCAAGTGCAGCGTCTGGATGCTCCTTATTAATCACATCAGACCAACAAATATTTTGAACATCATCCACATAAGAGTCACAGCAAAATCTTTTCTATGATCTCTTATACACTATTTTAGGCCCAGCTTTTGGAACTTTGGCTTTCCTGGATATAGCATCCAATGGGTAAGGATACAGCTTCAGAACAAAGTTCTACAGTATTAGTAAAAATGTGATTGACACATGTGGATGATCTTGTTCCTGTAGTGTTTGTAAACACCCTGGTAGGTTGATTAATAACCTGAACCAGATTACAGGCACTGGTTACAGTGAGAAGCTTCCTCTTGAGCGGACAGCTTGATGAAAACCAGTCAATATTCAGGTCCCCAAGAAAGTAGACCTCTCTGTTTACATCACATACACTATCAAGCATTTCACACATATTATTTAGATACTGACTGTTAGCACTTTGTGGCCTATAGCAACACCCCAAAAGAAAAGGCTTTAGATGTGCCAAGTGAACCTGCAACCACAACACTTCAATAACACTTGACATAAGATCTTCTCTAAGCATTACAGGGATATGGCTCTGAATATATACAGCAACACCTCCCCCATCAGTATTTCTGTCTCTTCTATAGATGGTATCATCAAATGAATTATCTAAGTGAGTCTCAGAAATTGCTAATATATGAATGCTATCGGAGGTTAGCAAGTTATTGATTCCATTAACCTTATTTCTAAGTCTACATATATTAATATGGGCTATTTTCAGCCCTTTCCTGGGTAGCTTATCACAGATAGACATAATATGGAAAAGAGCAAACAAAGCAAGATTTAAAAAAAATCAGCAGTCCATTAATCAATTGGTGTGTGTGTGTGAGAGTGTGTGCTGCAGGGTTGAAGCTATGAACCCATAGGCTTGGCTCTCTCATCCCTTCCAGGCTTCTGGGAGGGAGGGTGGACAATGAGCCTGTCATAGTGGATGTAAGCAATGTCCCCACGCGCTCTGGCAGCTTTCATGGCAGGGATAAGTTCTTTCCTCTTCTGGCGCACAGCTTCAGGATAGTCCTCGTTGAGGAAGATATATGTTCCTTTCAAGTTCTTGGCTCTTTCCAGAACAGCTACTTTGTCCTTGAACCTCAGGAACTTGACCACTATCGGGCCTGTCACCTGGGCCGGTGGTGGGTTTTTCACCATAATCTTCCTGTGGTCCATCTTCAATTTCTCAGCGATCATTTCCCTCACTTTGTCCTCCGACTCTGTCCAGGTCTCATGTGGAGATTCTGCAATTCCGTCCACAACCATGTTAATCCGCCTTGATTGTTAAATCCACTTCAAAACAATGTAGATGAAGGGGAGGAGACAGGTTAAAGAAGGATTTTTAAGCCTTGAGACAATTGAGACATGGATTGTGTATGTGTGCCATTCAGAGGGTGAATGGACAAGACAAAATATTTAAGTGCCTTTGAATGGGGTATGGTAGTAGGTGCCAGGTGCACCGGTTTGAGTGTGTCAAGAACTGCAACGCTGCTGGGTTTTTCATGCTCAACAGTTTCCCGTGTGTATCAAGAATGGTCCACCACCCAAAGGACATCCAGCCAACTTGACACAACTGTGGGAAGCATTGGAGTCAACATGGGCCAGCATCCCTATGGAACGCTTTCGGCACCTTGTAGAGTCCAAGCCCCGACGAATTGAGGCTGTTCTGAGGGCAAAAGGGGGTGCAACTCAATATTAGGAAGGGGTTCCTAATGTTTTGTACACTCAGTGTAAATGCTTTAAGGTATCTGGCCCTATCCATTGAGATGTACAATTATCATTACATTTCATACAGTATCTCTGCGAGCCCGGAGGACCTGATGGAGCAGAAGACCAGTCCTAGTAGAGACACGCCGTCTGTGAAGGAGAGTGGTGAAAGCTGTGGTCAGGACAGGTCAGCCTGCAGCACACATCACACACATCACAGAGCTGCTGATCAGGTTTATGTAATGAAACCTATAAATATCCTCTATGAGACAGTGCAGTGAGCCCATCTCCCTTTGTGGTGACATTTAGTAATGAGCACCAGCTGTCTGGAATTGGCCCGCTCTACGAGAGCTACGAGTCACCAGGGCATCCTCTGTCAGCAGCCTCCACAACCTCCACAGCCAAATCTACATCAGCCACACAGCAGCCACACAGCAGCCAAGTCTATATTAGCTGTACCACACACAAGCCCACAGCAAGGGCACAACAGCCAAAGGTACTTCACACCACAGCCAAAACACCACCTCCACCTTAAATCCAGTGCCAGAACACTGCCAACAGCCAGAACCACAGCCACCAGTATACAGTGCTGATGCATGATGACATCATGACAACACTGAGGGGGTCACTAGGTCCCCACCATGAGACAGTCCATGTGGGAGGAGTCAGAGGAGAAGCCCACAGCTCTAACAGCCATAGAAATAGAATGAATAGAACAGGCGTCCCCATTCAAGTCAACAATGGCATAATGGTTGGACTGGCAGGAAGTAAAAGCAGGAAGTGTACCCATCAATCTGTGCTGTGATTTGTTGAATCAACTCAACTGACATGACCAACTCTCTCCGCTCAAGCTATGAACTGACCCTCTCCATCTTCGGAGGATGCAGCTTTCAAAGACTTGGCCTCTATTGGTTGACCTGTCATGATACATTGCTTGTTTGTTTTTTGCTCTTGAAGCGCGTTGAGATTCTATGAAAAGCTCTATAGAAATGAAATAAACTATTATTATTATTATTATTATTATTATTACAAAAAATACATTCCATTGTCTGAGCCACATCAGTTAGTCTAATTTGAATTAACATTCTGCATTCCCATGAAAAGTATTGCATCACAATGCCAGGCAGCCATTGCGAGTGTACCACCACCAAACTGACCTGGAGGAAGTGAAGGACAACAGAAAGGAAGAGAAAACCTAACCTGACCCTCATACTGTATGTACTGTATGTACTATATGTACTATATGTACTGTATGTACTGTATGTACTATATGTACTGTATGTACTGTATGTACTGTATGTACTGTATGTACTGTATGTACTGTATGTATGTTAATTACTGTCCTTTACTTTCGTTGAAAAATATCCTTTAACTTTGTTGCGCTCGTCAGAATTTCCTTGATTCTCTGCTAGGGAAGACTATTAACTAATAACCCCGCCTGCAACCTAGCCAGACTGAATACTGCAATGAATCACTGCAGGTTGTCATGGTAACCCCTCCATTGCCTCTGCTCACCAGGCAGCTATATTATCATCACTAGGGTTGTAGTAGAGTAGAGTGTAGTGTAGTATAGTGGATGCTGGGGTAGCACTGACTGCACCCCTGCCAATGTACAAGAGCCTGTACTGTGACGAGACTATTAAATAGGTGGTACAGGGGTACTGCAGTGATGATGCAGAAGCAGGAATGCTACATAATTGTACAAGCAATAATTGTAATTTGCAGTAAATGACACAGTCATGTTGGGTATATGCTGCTGGTGGACAGCGGGGCACTGCTGTGGTACTGCTGTGGTACAGAACTGTACTCCCACTGCCTCTGCCCCAGGTAATAGCCTCCCGCTGATCCACTGGGGCCTATATTTAGCTGTCCGGGGTAGAGCCTGCTCTGCTCTGCGATGGTGTGTGTGAAAATATCACCCCTCGCTGGGGGGTAGTCAATTATTTTCAGAGTTATTCTGGAAGAGGAGCCATGCTAACAAAGCCTGCTTAAGTGATGTAAAACGCAATCGCTCTGGATTATTCACTTTGCTGTGCCAAAATACTATTACAGTGTTCTAAAAAGCATTTAAAATATGATTGTGATATCATATTTAGTATCAATAGGCTACAATATGAATATTTTGTTGAGTTATTCAATAATTAGCTGTTCTTTTTTTTCTACATAGAGTAGAGTTGCAAAGAAAAAGCCATATCTCAGACTGGCCAATAAAAATAAAAGATTAAGATGGGCAGTCTGAGATATGGCTTTTTCTTTGCAACTCTGCCTAGAAGGTCAGCATCCCGGAGTCGGCCTCTTCACTGTTGACGTTGACACTGGTGTTTTGCGGGTTGTCACGGTTTACTAAGCCAGAACCCAGAAGCAGACCAGGACAAGGTAAGTGGTGTCAAAAGGTGAGTGTTTATTTACTGAACCAAGGGTGAAGGGAAATAATCCAGGGAACAGAGCGGCGGCGTGGAGGAGTTGTAGAGGGTCCAGTGGTTGATCCGATGATGGCTCGGCAGCCGCCGACCATCAGGCAGAGGTTGGGTAGAGGTTCCGGACGAGTGACTGTGGGGAGAACAAAAACGGAGGTAAGTACCAGGCAGGTCAACAGGGTGCAACAAAACAACAAAAACTAACTCTAGTACTGAGGCTGATACGCCGGCAAAACATACTGTTCATGGCTAACGATCCGGCAGGAACTGGATGTTGGGCCAGACCCTAAGAAGGGTGATGATTAGGCCCAGGTGTGCCGATTGCTGATGGGAAGCAGGTGCGGAAACAAGCGCGCTCCCCGGAGCGTTCCCCGAACCCTCGGGAAACAGGAGCTACGACCAGAAACACTCGTCACCAGACAGGACCCGACTCAGACCGCCGGGATCGTTACAGTACCCCCCTCCGACGAACGCCACCGGGCGGACTCCCGGAGCGCCAGGATGGAGGCGGTAGAAGTCCCTGATGAGATCCGGATCTAGGACCTGTCGCCGCGGAATCCAACTCCTCTCCTCAGGACCATACCCCTCCCAGTCCACGAGATACTGGAAACCCCGGCCCCGCCGTCGGGAATCCATGATGCGCCGCACCGTGTAGGCAGGACCACCTCCGATCATCCGAGGAGGAGGAGGAGGAGGCGGAGGAGGCAACAGAGGACTGAGGAGGACAGGCTTGAGGCAGGAGACATGAAAGGTGGGATGGACTCTGAGCGTCCTCGGTAGTTTGAGTCGAACTGCCACTGGATTGATCACCTTCTCCACCACAAACGGACCAATGAACTTCGGTAACAACTTCCTAGACTCAGTCCGTAACGGAAGATCCCGTGTGGCCAACCAAACCCTATCTCCGATGGTATAGGTGGGAGCGGGGATCCGGCGACGATTCGCCTGGAGCTGATACCGGTCCGAACCTCTAAGGAGTGCCTTTCTGGCCCGATGCCAGGTCCGGTGGCAACGACGAATGTGGGCCTGAACAGAAGGCACTGAGAGCTCCTTCTCCTGAGAAGGGAACAGGGGAGGTTGGTAGCCATACAGGCACTGGAAGGGAGACATCCCAGTGGCAGATGTAGGGAGAGTATTGTGGGCATACTCAACCCAAGGCAACTGAGAGGCCCAGGAGGTGGGGTTGGAAGAGACCAGACAGCGTAGCGTGGATTCCATCTTCTGGTTGGCTCTCTCCGCCTGACCATTGGATTGGGGGTGAAAACCAGATGTGAGACTGACTGTAGCTCCAATGGCCGAACAGAAGGACTTCCAGACAGCAGAGGTAAACTGAGGGCCACGGTCGGAAACGATATCACTGGGCAAACCGTGGACCCTGAAAACCTCCCTAACCAGGATCTCGGACGTCTCCGAGGCAGAGGGAAGCTTGGCAATCGGCACAAAGTGGGCGAACTTGCTGAATCTGTCCACGATAGTCAGAACGACCGTGTTCCCCTCAGAAGCGGGCAACCCCGTGACGAAGTCCAGGGCCAGATGCGACCATGGACGCCGGGGAATAGGAAGGGGGTGAAGTAGTCCAGAGCTGGGCCGATTGGTACTCTTATTCTGCGCACACACTGGACAGGCAGCAACAAAACCCCGAGTATCCTCGGCCATGGCAGGCCACCAAAACGTCTGCGAAGAAACGCCATAGTCCGAGCCACGCCAGGGTGACAAGCCATCTTACTGGCGTGGGACCACTTGAGAACAGCAGGACGAACCGACTCAGGCACAAACAACCGACCGGGTGGACCGTTACCGGGACCGGGCTGAGTCCGAAGGGCCGCCAGCACCTCCTCCTCAATCTTCCACATGACTGCTCCCACGACGCAGTTCCGGGGGAGAATAGTCTCGGTCTTGGACCCACTCTCCTCCGTCTTGGAGAACATCCGGGACAAGGCGTCCGCCTTGCCGTTCTTAGACCCAGGTCGGAACGTCAGGACAAACTTGAATCGTCCGAAAAACAACGCCCACCTGGCCTGACGGGAGTTGAGACGTTTCGCCGATTGCACGTAAGCAAGATTCTTGTGGTCAGTCCAGACAATAAACGGTTGCTCCGCCCCCTCCAACCAGTGGCGCCACTCCTCCAAGGCAAGTTTCACCGCGAGAAGCTCCCGGTTACCCACATCGTAATTCCTCTCCGCAGGTGAAAGGCGACGAGTAGTAGGCGCAGGGATGGAGTTTACTGTCCGTGGAGCATCGCTGCGACAGGATGGCGCCAACTCCCACATCAGACGCGTCCACTTCAACAACGAACTGACGGGCCGTGTCCGGTTGAGAGAGAATCGGTGCGTTGGTGAATCGCCTCTTCAAATCCAGAAACGCTCGATCCGCCTCCGGATTCCACTTGAAGGTCCTGATGCTGGAAGTCAAGGCAGTTAATGGAGCGGCCACACGGCTGTAATCCCGGATGAATCTGCGGTAGAAATTCGCAAACCCCAAAAATCTCTGGAGCTGCAATCTCGTACCGGGCTGGGCCCATTCCAGAACCGCTCTAACCTTCTCCTGGTCCATCCTAATCTCTCCCCTGGAGATGATGTACCCGAGAAAGGATGTTGTGTGGGCGTGAAACTCGCACTTCTCGGCCTTCACGAACAGGCGATTCTCCAACAATCGCTGCAGAACCTGCCGGACATGCTGGACGTGGTCGGTAGGTTCCTTCGAGAAGATCAGAATGTCATCCAGGTAAACAAACACGAAGAGACCGATCATATCTCTCAGGACGTCGTTCACCATACTCTGGAATACCGCTGGAGCATTGGTCAGTCCAAACGGCATCACCTGATACTCGAAGTGCCCCATCGGTGTATTGAAACCCGTCAACCACTCGTCCCCCTCTCTGATCCGGACCAGGTGATACGCATTGCGTAGGTCTAACTTGGTGAACACCGTAGCACCCTGTAAGGAGTCGAAGGCAGAACTCATCAAGGGCAGGGGATACTTGTTCTTGACCGTGATGTCATTCAACCCCCCGATAGTCAATACATGGTCGAAGAGAGCCATCCTTCTTACCCACAAAGAAGAATCCTGCCCCCAGGGGTGATGACGAGGGACGAACGAGACCAGCAGCTAGGGACTCCTTGATGTAGGTCTCCAACGCCTCACGTTCAGGTCGGGAGATACTGTATAACCTTCCCTTGGGGTAGACAGCTCCAGGGACCAGGTTGATGGCACAATCATATGGTCGGTGGGGAGGGAGTGACAGAGCCTTCTGCTTACTGAAAACCTCCCCCAAATCGTGATATGTCTCGGGAACCAGGGACAAATCTGGAGGTTTAGCCTCAATCACCTGACTGGGAACCGAATGGGGGCAGGCAGTCTTGAGACAGTTAGCATGACAATCCAGGCTCCAACTCGTTACCTTGCCCGTCACCCAATCGAACGTGGGATTGTGTTCCTTCAGCCAGGGGTATCCAAGGACCAGAGGAACATGGGAAGACGGCAGAATGAAAAATGAAATCATCTCAGAATGATTCCCTGACAACCGCATCTTAACCGGTTCAGTCCTCATCGTGATACGTGCCAGACTACTGCCGTTCAGAGTGGTCGCTTCAATGGCTTCCGGCAATTGCTCCTTGGAAAGCCCCAGCTGTTCCACCAACTCGGCATCAAGAAAGCTTCCATCGGCACCTGAATCGATAAAAGCGTTAAGCGCTAAGCTCTGATTCCTGTTCACAAGGGTAGCCGGGAAGCGGGGTCTGACAGAGGTACTGAGAGGTTGAAACTGGCTCGCTAAAAGTCCTCCCAACTTTAGCGAGCCGGGCAGTTTGACGACCGCCGGGAACAAGTGGAGATGTAATGTCCCGAGCTACCACAGTAGAGGCAGCAGTTGGTCTTACGTCTATGTTGACGCTCCTCCTTGGTTAACCCGTGCCGCCCCACTTGCATGGGTTCCGAATCGGGAGAGAGGACCTCTCCACTAATCCACTGTGGTGGAGAATGATCGATGTGTTCTGGTCCACCACCCGACCCGACTGGGAACTGAGAAACTGATCGATTGGACGGACCCCATTGCTTCTCCCTCCTTCGCTCTCGGACTCGATTATCCACCCGAATGGACAAGGCTACCAAGCTGTCCAGGTCACTAGGCTCCGGATAGGAGATCAACTCATCCTTGAGCTGCTCCGACAGACCCTGGTAAAAGGCCGCTTGCAGAGACTCCTCGTTCCACCCACTCTCCACAGCCAACGTCTTGAACTCAATCACGAAGTCGGCCACGCTGCGAGTTCCTTGGCGAAGCGAAAACAGGCGCCTAGCTGCGTCCCTCCCTCGGACGGAATGGTCGAAGAGCTTCCTCATCTCGGTCGTGAACCCCTGGTATGAAGCCATGCAGGGATCCTGTCGTTCCCAAACGGCTGAAGCCCACTCCAGCGCACGACCACGCAGCAACTCAATCACAAAGGCTATCCTAGCCTTGTCTGTGGCATAAGAGTAGGGCTGTAGATCGAACACTAGTCCACACTGCATAAGGAAGGAACGGCATCTTCCCAGCTCCCCCTCATATTTATCCGGCGTCGGAACCTTGGGCTCACGGATGGCCACAGCTTCAGAAGCGGCAGGCGAGATGGATGAAACCGGTAGTGGATCCTCCACCGGCCACTTGCGTTGGTTCTGGACCTCCGTCAGACCGGTAGAAAGGTTCCGAACTGACAACGCGATCTCCTGTAGTACCGTGCTATGATGACCCAACATCTTCTCCTGCTGGGTAATAGCATGGCGAACAGAGTCCAGGTCCGCTGGGTTCATTACTGGCCGGATCGTTCTGTCACGGTTTACTAAGCCAGAACCCAGAAGCAGACCAGGACAAGGTAAGTGGTGTCAAAAGGTGAGTGTTTATTTACTGAACCAAGGGTGAAGGGAAATAATCCAGGGAACAGAGCGGCGGCGTGGAGGAGTTGTAGAGGGTCCAGTGGTTGATCCGATGATGGCTCGGCAGCCGCCGACCATCAGGCAGAGGTTGGGTAGAGGTTCCGGACGAGTGACTGTGGGGAGAACAAAAACGGAGGTAAGTACCAGGCAGGTCAACAGGGTGCAACAAAACAACAAAAACTAACTCTAGTACTGAGGCTGATACGCCGGCAAAACATACTGTTCATGGCTAACGATCCGGCAGGAACTGGATGTTGGGCCAGACCCTAAGAAGGGTGATGATTAGGCCCAGGTGTGCCGATTGCTGATGGGAAGCAGGTGCGGAAACAAGCGCGCTCCCCGGAGCGTTCCCGAACCCTCGGGAAACAGGAGCTACGACCAGAAACACTCGTCACCAGACAGGACCCGACTCAGACCGCCGGGATCGTTACACGGGTACTATTTAATGAAGCTGCCAGTTGAGGACCTTTGAGGTGTCTGTTCCTCAAACTAGACACTCTAATGTATTTGTCCTCTTGCTCAGTTGTGCACCGGGGCCTCCCACTCCTCTTTCTATTCTGGTTAGAGCCAGTTTGCGCTGTTCTGTGAAGGGAGTAGTACACAGCGTTGTAGATTAGACTGACGAGTTTCAGAAGAAAGTTCCTGTCACGAATTCCGCCGAGGCTGCTCCTCCTCCTTGTTCGGGCAGGCTTCGGCGTTCGTCGTCCCCGGAGTACTAGCTTCCACCGTTTGATGTTATCTATGTTTGTTTGGTTTTGTCTGTTTAGTGCACCTGTTCCACATCACGTCTTAATTATTTCACCTATAAGTTTCCTCTGGTTTTGTTTGTAGTTGTGTGTCGTTGTTCTCCTGTCGGGTTGGTTTAGTGTATGGGTTTACTTATTGTTAGTGCTGTGCGCACTTTACGCACTGTTTTGCGTATTCGCCTGATGTATTTTGAATTTTGCTCCGGGTACTATTAAAAGTCGGATCAACTAAGCTTCTGTGTCCTGCGCCTGACTCCAACACCGCATCCACATCAGCCTTGTGACAGTTCCTTGTTTCTGGCCATTCTGAGCCTGTAATCAAACCCACAATTGCTGATGCTCCAGATACTCAACTAGTCTCAAGAAGGCCAGTTTTATTGCTTCTTTAATCAGCACAACAGTTTTCAGCTGTGCTAACATAATTGCAAAAGGGTTTTCTAATGATCAATTAGCCTTTTAAAATTATAAAATTGGATTAGCAAACACAACGTCCCATTGGAACACAGGACTGATGGTTGCTGATTAGGGGACTCTGTACGCCTATGTAGATATTCCATTAAAAATCAATAGCCATTTACAACATTAACAATGTCTACACTGTATTTCTGATCAATTTGATGTTATTTTAAAGGACAGAAAGATTTATTTTCTTTAGAAAACAAGGACATTTCTAAGTGACCCCAAACTTTTGAATGGTAGTGTATATATATAATATATATATTTAGCTATTTTTTGGAATCAAAAGATACTATTTGCATCAATACAATACATCACATTTCATAATACAAAAAGGATTTGAGATTGATTGCAAGGAAAGTTCAAATATCAAGAATATTCCATTATTCATCCCCTCCGCATTCTTAATCACTGTCAACATCTTACCTATAGAAACCACATACGTTCCTCTTACCCATATATATATATATATTTTTACTTCGTTTTACTATTAGATCTTCCAGGAGGAGTTCTTGTGCAAAAATAATTTTAATCAACGTATTTGTTTTATATATTTAGGGTGGCTTACTATGTAGGGATAGGTTTCTCATTGCCCAGTAGAGTCAGCACACACTGTATTTCACTCTCAGACTTTCAGACATTGACCATTTCAGATAAGGGAAAAGGGATAACTAGTCAGTTGCACCAATAAAGATATATATTTTTAAAAGGGCTTTAAAAATACATTTGATTGATTGATTGATTGAATGCATTCAACCTCTGAATCAGAGAGGTGCGGGTACAGAGATGATCAGTACTATACACAAGCGTAATACACAAATGTGTGATAAAAGGGTGAAGGTTTTGGCCTATAGTAGTATTGCAGAATAAGCGTGTGTGTACATATTATTCGAACTTTGAAAATGCTACGTGCATGGTAAAAATCTGTCTTACAGGCACTTGCAGGTCTAAAGGTCAAGCGTGTGCGTGTCTTCAAACTGATATGATTACAAACATTACAGCCGGTCAGCTCAGCCCAACAGGACGATAGGGGGAATTCTTTGACAGAGCTACATGTTTTAACCATGAGACACAGACACTGTGTCATTACTGGCTGGGCCACATCCACACTGCTACTAACTCCCCAGTGGCATGGAGGAAGGCTATTGTCTGAGGCCCTCCCCTTGCACAGGGCAGGCCACTCCTAAATCCTAAACCTGCCTCATTTGCATGGCCGCAGGGGATGGGGGAGGAGGGGGGAGGGCTGGTGAGCCCAGGTATTTGCATGTAAGGGTGATATAAGGTGGTATTTGAATGGGAGGGGATGCAGTTTCCTCACATAATAAAGACAAGCTTTTTCTTCTCTCGTAGGTGGGGTAGAGTTTTGTGTTTCCACCATGGCCAGTTAGATATAACTGAAACCCTTGATCATTCTCTATCTCTCATTGAAATGCTTTACACAGCTAATGAAGGGTTAGGAAAACTGGCTCACTCCCCTCTTCCTCATAGGATCCATCCCAGAGGCTGTATGATGCCTAGATGGAAGCGTAATATGTAGAAGACAGTTAACAACATAATTCTATAAACATCTCAATGTGATAAAGCAAAATCAACTTATTTTATATGCAATTATATGGTCAATTGAGTGAGACAGGAAAAATAATAAATTACACGGTTTGATTTGACTCAATTCTCTGAGAGAATATGTGGCATAAAAATCTATATTTCAGTGGCTTACCCAGGATGAGTAAATGGATTGTTTGGTGACAGTAAAACGACATTTACCTCCATCTCACAACCATTTTAGGCTCAATCATAGAGGCGCTCAAAAGACACTACAAATTACAGTACTTCTCCACTCACCCAAATATACACCTGACAGAAGCATAGATCTGGGAGGAGAGGAGGTTGCTGGGGTGAGAGAAAGATGAAATGTCTACAGTTTAAATAGACAAAATAGTATAATAACTATGTAATAGAATTGAGTATAATAATGCACATACTCTATACCATCCACTCTATACACATACTGTATACCATATGTAGATGTCATACTATACAGGGCAGCTGGTCTGAGGGGTGTGAAAAATGTATGCACTCACTAACTGTAAGTCGCTCTGGATAAGAGCGTCTGCTAAATGACTAAAATGTAAATGTGTGGTCAGTGGGAGTCAGGGCTGGAGCAACCAGTCTAGTCAATACAGTGGATTATGGAGAAGAACCAGAGAGTGGTTAAGTGGATATTTTTGTGATTCGTCTTTAAGGCTTTAACACTGTATTTTACCACTACAGATTAAATCACCAAACTGTGGTCTGGGCTTACCCATGTACAGTAACAGACAATGTTGTCACACTCACATGAGACTGATACCCATGCTGCAGCCATGTTCACTAGCAGGGGAACCAAACTATCCTCTGTCAGTGTGTATGGGTATGGAAGAGATTATTCATAAAGCATCAAATGAGGTCAGCGGGCCACTGTCTCAGACACTCAATGACACATATAAGCCATAAACCCAATGTCATATTTACTCTCTACGTGAACACCCACATAAAAGTACACACACACACATTTCATGGAATACATTATACTTCCGTAACCCAGGTTCTCTGATATTATGAGTGAGATATCTCACATGTGGGATTCACCTGAATCTCAGAAGCTCGAAGAAGACAGACAGGTAGAGTGGGAAATGAGCCCATCCCCTCATTATAAGTAGCCACTTGCCCGCCCTCTGGTCATTCTCGAGCATGCAGAACTTCCTCACACTCTGGCGAGTAGGGGAATGCGGTGAGATATCTCACTCATAATATCAGAGAACCTGGGTTACTTAAGTAACCTTGAGTTCCCTTAATTATTTGTTCTGATATCTCACATGTGGGATATGGCCAACTCCCGTATCGCAACATGCTCTCCGAAGTCAGGTAGTCTCAACGTATCAACCCTCGGAGGCCCCGAAACTGAGGACAGTATGCGCCAATAAAGGTGCAGTGACGTCTAGTCGGTATAACTTCTTAAAAGTATGAGGGGATGCCCAACAAGCCACATCACAAATCTCCTTAAAGGAGATGCCCTTGAACATGCTCAAGAGGTAGCCATACCTCTGGTGGAGTGAGCTCTCTGGCCCTCCGGAGGCTGTAACCCTTTGCTATTATAGGCCAAAATAATAGTTTCCACAATCCGACGTGATAACTGTTGACGAGAGAGGGGCCTCCCCTTGCAGGGACGTGCCCAGGACACAAAGAGTTGGTAGAGCTTGCGCAAAGCTCTCGTTCTATCCCAAGTATATGCGCAACGCGCGTACTGGACATAAACGGTGGAGCTGCTCTTCTTCAGTAGAAGGGAAGGGCGGCGGGTGGAAAGCCACAAGCTCCAAGGCGAGACAATTGTAATTGCTCCTAACCTTAGGCATAAAGGCGGGGTTGGGCAACATAAAAACTTGGAAAAAACCTGGGCAAACTGTAGGCACGAATGGTGACCTGACAGTGCATGTAGCTAACTCACTCGCTTTGCAGTAAAGCGGTCTTAAAGGAGAGATATTTAATCTCCATGATTTCCAGCGGCTCAAAAGGCTGCTGTGAAATAGGCTCAAGCACAACAGACAAATCCCATGATGGGACTAAAGGCTTGGAAACTAGACGTAAGCAACGCACCCCTTCATGAAACGACATAACAAGGGGTGTTTTCCCACTGTGTTAGTGTCAAAGCGTATACGGCAGGCTGAGATAGCGGCTAGATAGACATTAACAGTGGAAAAAGCCTTCCCTCTGTCCATAAGGTCCTGCAAAAAGCCTAAAACCTTGGATACAGAGCATAGGTAAGGAATTATCTATTTTTGGTCACAACACTTCTCAAAAATGCACCACTTGTTGCCATACAGTGAGCGTGTAGAAGGAGCCCAGGCATTCTGGATAGTCTCAATGACTCTGAGAGGCAGGCCTGTCGCACCCAGATTTAACCTCTCACGGGCCAGGCCCAGAAGGCCATGGTGTCTGTGTGAGGGTGGAAATCTCTGTGTTCGCTTGGGTCCGAAGATCCCTGCGTAACAAGAATTGCCAGGGCTCATCGTACAGCAGGAGAATGATCGCCGAGCGAAAATGTTCCTTTCGGTCAAGTCCCCCAACACAGAAGACGAGAGCTGAAAAACCTGCGCTTGGTGGTGTAACCTCGTGGCACAACTGCGAACAGTTGAACAGGAAAACAGATCAAGTTTTGCTGTGGAGAGCTTAGAGTAGTACTCCTCATGATGAAGAGAGGTGAGAATGACCAGAGGGCGGGCGAGTTCCTCCTTATCATGAGGGGAGGGGCTCACCTCATTTGCCACTCAACCTTTCTGTATCCATCAGACGTGTGTAATTGGTTCTTCGAGCATTGAGATTCAGGTGAATCCAACATGTGAGATATCTAAACAAATAATTGTAAGAAAACCATATACTTACTTCATGATAAGGTTTTTGTCACTTTGTGGATATATCTGAGGCCCTTTTGACTTTCACACAAGATCTACTTTCACTACCAATTCAGAAAAATCCTCCCATATTTTTGCTCTTATCATTTCTTTCCACTTTGCATGTCTTACCTTCTCTGGGAAACAGATGGGAACTTTACACTTGGGCAAAACCAGGCCCTTAGACAAACAATGAGAAAGCAAATGAAGCACAGCCTTAGGAAATCTCCTAACCGAGTAGGGTGGAAGAGACTATAGGGAATTATGTGTGTGTCCTGTTCTCACACATCAGATTATGTATCAACTGTTTGGTGAGGAACTCTTTCGCCAAGGCAAAAAGCAAACAGAGAAACCTGGACCCTTGCATCTTCATCTTCATTACTAGGAGTAGAAAACACTTCATAACTACACTGGTCCTCTACAACTGTACATATGCCTACAATGTGGCCTAGAGAGTTGGAGACACTGCATCGCAGTGCATCGCAGTGCTAACTGTGCCACTAGAGATCCTGGTTCGAATCCAGGCTCTGTCGCAGCCGGCCGCGACCGTGAGATTCATGGGCGGTGCACAATTGGCCCAGCGTTGTCCAGGGTAGGGGAGGGAATGGCCGGCAGGGATGTAGCTCAGTTGATAGAGCATGGCGTTTGCAACGCCAGGGTTGTGGGTTTGATTCCCACGGGGGGGGGCAGTATAAAAAAATATATATATATGTATTCACTAACTGTAAGTCGCTCTGGATAAGAGCGTCTGCTAAATGACTAAAATGTAAATGTAATGGATGAGCCTCTCCTGCATGGTCCTGTAGTTTAGTGGTGGAGATAGCAGCTGCTCTTCACAGGGCTGCCCGCTGTGATGCCTGAATAAT
Source organism: Coregonus clupeaformis (assembly GCF_020615455.1). Taxonomy (NCBI): domain Eukaryota; kingdom Metazoa; phylum Chordata; class Actinopteri; order Salmoniformes; family Salmonidae; genus Coregonus; species Coregonus clupeaformis. The sequence continues at coordinate 43,270,755 of NC_059204.1, forward strand.
TCAGCTAGTCCCATGTTACCAAAGTCAACAGAGCTGCCCTCCACTCCAAGCCTTGGGGACTCAGACCGCCAGAGCCTTCTGTTTACTGGGGAGAAAATAGAGGACAATACTACTACAGCTCAGCCAGACAGGAGGCCTCAGCTCAGTTAACCCTCAAACACTCCCAATGTGGAAGAAGAGGTTTCCCCTCATTCTAATGTACCCTGGTCACTCTTACCAGTTCTCTCTCCTTGTCAGGGAAATACTCAATCCATAACTCTGAGCTATACTCTGAGCTATTCCACCCTGCAAGCTGAATTGAGTGTGAATGCTAATTCTGAATTGAGTGCAAATCCAGCTTTAGACTGAGACACTGTTGTCCCCTGTAGCTCAGTTGGTAGAGCATGGCGCTTGTAACGCCAGGGTTGTGGGTTCGTTTCCCACGGGTGGCCAGTATGAAAATGTATGCACTCACTAACTGTAAGTCGCTCTGGATAAGAGTGTCTGTTAAATGACTTAAATGTTAAAAAAATATATAAAACAATGGGGAACTTTCCATTAAATTAAATTGTTGTCAAGGGAATATTTCTTCAATGGCCTTTGGTGAAATAATCAGACAGGATTCTAGTGCATATTGCCTTTTCAAAGTCTAACCAGAAAGCTTTCATCTTAAAAAGTGTGTTGTCAGTCACAGGCAAAGTCAATACTTCATCAGCCAGAGCAGACATCAGTCAAGCCTAGTACCACACAATGTATTAGAAATAGATCATTGGAGTGGTGGGTAGCATGATATCCTACTGCAATATGGTTCATTCAACAAGGAGATCTCAAGTGCTGTTCAGAGTGTGGCTATGAGACGCACCTTTGAATGCAAAGTAAGGGTGGGGGTGTTGTTAAGTGGACACTTCCCACTGGGCATAGACGTCAGTTCAACGTCTAGTTTTGATTTACATTTAGTTGAGTTGTCAACTAACATGAATTCAACATGAAATCAACAAAACATTTCACCATGTCATTGGATTTAGATTAAAAGTTGGATAGAAAAAAATACAATTCTCTTACATTGATGACTTTTTTCAAATCCAGTCAGTTTTCCACGTTAATTCAACATCATCACATTTCATTTTTTGATTGAAATGACATGGAAACAACATTGATTCAACCAGTTTTTGCCCAGTGGGTTGGGACCCATGGGGAGGGGTGTGTATGTAACTGTGTGCGAGTGTGTGTGTATGTGTGTGAGAGAGAGCACCATGTCACATCAACACCATATGTGGCATTATCAGATTTAAGGAAGAACTACGGACTCAAATCCCCATCTGATGAGGATGTGATTGGACATCCATTTCTAATAGAGAACATTAACAGCTTCATCGTCCTGTGCACCTTGATCTGCTCTCTTATACGTCAGATGTCTATAAATTCGATACCCTCCAGTCCAAACTGATTTAAGACGGTTGAAAACCTCCTGCTTCTAACAATCCAGCGGCAGAATTACTGTCTTGAGAAACCCTCTCCAAACATGTTGAACAGAATGTTTAGGATTTGTCTGGCATTGTGACAGCAAACACCAAGTAGACAGTAGCTTAGACCAACTAACATGTTGATCTCTGTCAAAAGACCATTCAGCACATTGTCGCAATCGGAATGCTTAAGAAGATGTATAACCTAGTATTTCACTGCACCACTATCGTTATAGCATCCATAGTTTACATATTCAACAACTGAAATCAAACTAAGTCAAAATGTATAATATACTGAAGAGCATGCAAGTCTAATGAAATAAGTGCGATTTTTGTTGGTTCTTTTTAACTGTGGTTAATTTCTCTATTCTGAAAACGTAATGTATTTTGGAGATAGGTTGCCAATATATAGGCTTCTGCTATTGCATTTGATCAGCAAACAGTACCATATCTATAGATTTGTTAATTAATACACTATAAATACACAAAAGTATGTGGACACTCCTTCAAATTAGTGGATTCGGCTATTTCAACTACACACCCCTTGTTGACAGGTGTATAAAATCGAGCACACAGCCATGCAATCTCCATAGTCAACAATTGGCAATAGAATGGCCTTACTGAAGTGCTCAGTGATTTTCAACGTGGCACCGTCATAGGATGCCACCTTTCCAATAAGTCAGTTTGTCAAATTACTGCCCTGATAGAGCTGCCCCGGTCAAATGTAAGTGCTTTTATTGTGAAGTGGAAAAGTCTAAGAGCAACAACGGGTCAGCCTTGAAGTGGTAGGCCACACAAGCTCAACGGGACGGCCGAGTGCTGAAGCACGTAGCGTGTAAAATCGTCTGTCCTCGACCGCAACACTTACTACCGAGTTCCAAACTGCCTCTGGAAGCAATGTCAGCACAATAACTGTTCGTCGCCGAGCAGCCGCACACAAGCCTAAGATCACCATGCGCAATGCCAAGCATCGGCTGGAGTGGTGTAAAGCTTACTGCCATTGGACTCTGGAGCAGTGGAAACGCATTCTCTGGAGTGATTATTCACACTTCACCATCTGGCAGTCCGACGGATTAATCTGTGTTTGGCGGATGCCACGAGAACACTACCTGCCCCAATGTATAGTGCCAACTGTAAAGTTTGGTGGAGGAGGAATAATGGTCTGGGGCTGTTTTTCATGGTTTGGGCTAGGCCCCTTAGTTCGAGTGAAGGAAATCTTTAAAATATGGGGACTTTACATTTAAGAGGTTAATGCTACAGCATACAATGACATTCTAGACGATTCTGTGCTTCCAACTTTGTGGCAACAGTTTGGAGAAGGCCCTTTCCTGTTTCAGCATGACAATGCCCCCGTACAAAAAGCGAGGTCCATACAGAACTGGTTTGTCAAGATCGGTGTGGAAGAACTTGACTGGCATGCACAGAGCCCTGACCTCAACCCCATTGAACACCTTTGGGATGAATTGGAATGCTGACGGCGAGCCAGGCCTAATCGCCCAACATCAGTGCTCAACCTCACTAATGCTCTTTTGGCAGAATGGAAGCAAGTGCCTGCAGCAATGTTCCAACGTCTAGTGTAAAGCCTTCCCAGAAGAATGAAGCCTGTTATAGCAGCAAAGGGGGGACCAACTCCATATTTACATTTACATTTTAGTCATTTAGCAGACGCTCTTATCCAGAGCGACTTACAGTTAGTGAGTGCATAATAAAAAAAAATCATACTGACCCCCCGTGGGAATCGAACCCACAACCCTGGCGTTGCAAACGCCATGCTCTACCAACTGAGCTACACGGGACTAGATTTAAGGAATATTAATGCCCATGATTTTGGAATGAGATGTTCGACGAGCAGGTGTCCACATACTTTTGGCCATGTAGTGTACATTACTCTCCAGGTGTGTATCACAAACCCTGCTGAGTTGAAGACTAAACCTAAGAATTAAACACTACACTATAGGCTGCTTCTCCCTGCCTCTTTTTTCAAGCCTTCATTTATGTGTTGAATGTACCCGGCTGCACCCCTCCCCCACCCTGCTCACTTGCCTGCCCTCAATCAAGCTTTGTGTCAATATTAATCAGCGTGTGGTGTGCCTGCTAGCATAGAGGCACATAAATTCATAGGGCGCACCTATCAGCACGCAGGGCCTGACACAAAGACCCTATCCATGATGGCTCTGGCCTGAGCAAGCCCCTCCCCCTGACAGCTGGCCTATTGTGTGATGTGCCACTGAAGCTGCCTTGTTTCCCTTGGCTAAGCCAGTTCAATAACTAATCTCAATGCAGCCAACAGCAGCTTTTTCAACGGGAGCTTTGCAAACGAAGAGGGCAATGCTTTCAGACCCAACGGCAATGCATAATCTGCTTGCCATTGAGCTGTGCATGGGCACAATAACAAGTTCACTTACCTAAAAGTTCACTGGGGCAGTCTGGTCTGGAGGCCTGCTTAAACCAGTAGGTAGATACAGGAGCACCCTATGACAACACACACCATCTAGATTGGTCGAGATCTGTCATAATAATTCATTACAATTTATTCTAACATAATATTCATATTTGATTATGATAGTTTCTCAAGCACAATCCAACAGAATTCTATACATAAAAAACAAACGATTGAGTCGAATGTTGTGCAAATGTTGTGTTAACACATTCAAATCTCTATTTTTTCAATCAGCAAAAGCAGGAGGACTCATAAAATAGCAGAAAAGGAAGTTCAAACTGAGACAGTGTGACCAATGTCCCAAACCAGAGGCTAATCCACAGTGTGAAGATGAGTGTTGCCAGCTGGGATCTCTCTCTCTCTCTCTCTCTAATGAGAGGAGAGGAAAGAGAGGAGATGGGGAATGAAAAATGTTGGTAATCAATTAAATAAATAGATTTGGCTATTTGTTGCTTAAATTGGCCCCCAAATCTTTGAATGGGGCCCCTAGCCGTGTCTCCTTAGAGAGCAGAACATCCATCTCATTTTCACCAGTCAAAGCAGCACCAAGCCATAAGGTTTTCAGGACGCTGAACATTGCTTCGATATAGTGATAGAATCTATCATTACAGCTGGCCCATCCAAATGATAGTACTAAGATGAATTATCTATGAAACATTACAAAACTATTATTTCAACAATGCTGAGCATTTAATCCTCTGCAGCTAGATGACACTCACACTCCAGTGTTTCCTAATAGCTACTATGCTACTTCACATAAAATGGAAGAGGACAGACGGTGATTGCCCCCCGCACGGCTTTGCACTACAGACAGACATGAATGAAAGGAAAACTGTTGGCCGAGGAACAGAGGCACGCGAGTTGGCTGTCCTCTCTTCCATTTCAGCGCGCCCCTGCCTCAGTCAAGGCAGGCTCCAGGCTCGCGCTCCTAATGGAGGAGCAGCTCAGCTCTAGTCTGATGGGCCACAGGAAGGGAAGCACATGGACCTCAGCGTTCTGCCTGGACTCACAGCAACAAAGAGGGCCCGTCTGGAGCGGTTGGGACCTCAGGGAGGGCAGATGGTGCCCCGGGTCCAGCAGCACATTAGCATTACAAAAGAGAACCAGAGAGAGGGGGGACAGGTACCCTCTACCCTCTCTTATATTAGAGCAGGGGGAGACCCTCTTCTATCCAGTAAATTGGAGCACAAAGGGAGACATGGTGTCAAGCTGTCGACACGTGTGAGATACACGCCATTCATAACAACACTCAAAGCTCCGGAAAAGAGAGCCAGAGAATCCAGCCTCCTTCCCGAATGGAACACAACCCAATACCAGTTGCAACTGACGTTTAACACAATTATTAACTTCAGTCATTTTCACTAAAACAACTTTTAAAAGTGCTGCATCAAATCTCTTATTTCACAAGAATAACTTGCTCATCATGTGTTCATACAAGCTCATAAAGCAAAGGTTACTGTATACAGAGTGATGTCTTTGCTTAGCCAGCATCCTTGTCCGGTTTACAGCTATAGCGGTTTACAAATTACAAAAACATATTTTATACCAATGGCTCATCTCATATATACAATGTCATACTGCAGAGAACAGCCCAACCACCCTATCAACATGTAGGCTCTATGACTGTCACGGTTTCGGCCGAGGCTGCCTCTCTTCCTTGCTCGGGCAGGCTTCGGCGTTCGTCGTCTCCGGAATACTAGCTGCCACCGTTGCATGTTTCTATGTTCGTTTGCTTTTGTCTGATTGTTGTCACACCTGTTATCATTTAGTGTCATTAGTGTCCTATTTAGTTCTCGTGGTGTTTGTCAGGTGTTGTGTGTGATTGTTTTACTGTCGTGCCGGTAGGCTGGATATTTACTGTTGGCTCGGTTGAGCTAGTTTGCTCCTTAGGTTTTGGAGTATTTTGTCGCACCTGTTTGTGCGCTTGTGTTTACGCCTACGTGCGGAGCTTTTGCCTCAGGGCATTTATTTCGTGTTTGTTTTGCTGTGCCTCACTAAAGTCTGTTGGACTAACGTACTGCGTCCTGCGCCTGATTCCACCCACACCCACCTACATCTACCTTGACAGAATCACACACCATACTCGATGGAATCAGCAGGAGCCGCAGCAGCACAGGCGACGTTGGAGGACAGGATCCGTGAGCAGGATGACCAGATCCTGCGGATGGGGTCCGCACTGCAGGAGGTGATCACCACCATCCGAGGCTGGGAGACCCGAGGGACTCCTCCACCGCCATCCTCCCTGCCCGCACCATCGGCCACTCAGCCCATTCCCGCTCCGGAACCCAGAGGAGTTCGACTCGCGCTCCCGAGGGCCTATGATGGGACCGCGGCCGGGGGTCAGGGATTCCTTCTCCAGGTGGAGCTTTACCTGGCCACCGTGCACCCGGCGCCCTCGGGACACGAGAGTGTGTCCGCCCTGATCTCCTGCCTTTCCGGGAAGGCGTTGGAATGGGCCAACGCAGAGTGGAGGAGGATCGACGCTAACACCATCACCTACGACGAGTTCTCCCGCCGCTTCAGGGCGGTGTTTGACCATCCCCGGAGGGGAAAGCGGCGGGGGGAGCGTCTGGTCGGCCTCAGGCAGGGGAAGAGGAGTGCCCAGGAGTTCGCCTTGGAGTTCCGTACCCTAGCGGCGGATGCAGGGTGGAATGAGCGGGCTCTCATCGATCACTACAGATGTAGTCTACGCGAGGACGTCCGTAGGGAGCTGGCCTGTAGGGACACCAGCCTCTCGTTCGACCAGTTGGTCGACATGTCCATCAGGCTGGATACCCTGCTAGCTACCCGCGGACGTTCCGAGGGGGTCCGTCCATTTCACCCTCCAGCGCCTCCGAGCCGTGCCCCATGGAGCTCGGGGCGCTGGCGCTAGAGAGAGGAGGGGTCGGCTTACAAGGGGGTCCATCTCCTGCACCAACTGTGGTCGGGGGAGGACACACCGCGGCTAGGTGCTGGGGATGGCCTCCTCGGGGAGAGGACGACAGGTCCCGCACTGGGAGTCCTTCCAGGTGAGTAGGCGCCCCACTCACCCAGAGCTCTCTGTTGCACATTTCTGTATATCTGTGCGTTTTCCACAGGTAGCACCTCATTCCCAGCATAAGGCGCTGGTAGATTCAGGCGCGGCTGGGAATTTTGTTGAGAAGAAGTTTTGTTTAGCCTTAGGGATTCCCCTTCTCCCTGTTGACGTTCCCTTTCCCGTTCATGCCCTAGATAGCCGTCCGTTGGGTGCGGGCTTGATCAGGGAGGTCACTGCGCCACTTAGGATGTGTGCGCAGGGGGGTCATCAGGAGATGATCCAGCTATTTCTGATCGACTCGCCTGCGTATCCGGTGGTGCTGGGCATGCCCTGGTTGAGTACCCATAACCCATCTATTTCGTGGCAGGAGAGGGCTCTGATGGAGTGGTCTGCCCAGTGTGTGGGTCGATGTTTAGGCGTTTCCATAGGGGCTACCTCGGTGGAGAGTCCAAACCAGGTGCCCGCATTGCACGTTCCCCCTGAGTATGGGGATTTGGCTATTGTGTTCAGTAAGTCGAGGGCGACGCAGTTGCCTCCCCCATAGGCAGGGAGATTGTGCGATAGACCTCCAGGCAGGAGCTGCGCTCCCACGGAGCCATGTGTATCCTCTGTCTCAGGAGGAGAAGAGAGCTATGGAGACGTACATAGACGAATCTCTGAGACAAGGATACATACGGCCTTCCACTTCCCCTGCGTCCTCGAGTTTCTTTTTTGTGAAGAAAAAGGATGGAGGATTACGCCCGTGCATTGATTACCGTGGTCTCAATCAGATCACGGTGAAGTACAGTTATCCACTCCCGCTGATTGCGACCATGACGGAGTCATTGCACGGGGCGCGTTTCTTCACTAAATTAGATCTCAGGAGCGCGTACAACTTGGTGCGCATTAGGGAGGGCGATGAATGGAAGACAGCCTTTAGTACCACCTCGGGCCATTACGAGTATCTTGTCATGCCATACGGGTTGATGAACGCTCCTTCAGTTTTCCAATCATTCGTTGATGAGATCTTCAGGGACATGCAGGGGCAGGGGGTGGTCGTGTACATAGATGACATTCTCGTGTACTCGCCTACCCGAGTCGAGCATGTGGCCCTGGTGCGCAGAGTGTTGCGGAGGCTGTTGGAGCACGACCTGTATGTCAAGGCAGAGAAGTGTCTATTTTTCCAGGAGTCGGTCTCCTTTTTTGGGTTATCAGTTGTCTGCGCCAGGGGTGAAGATGGAGGTAGACCGGGTGTCGGCCGTGCGTAATTGGCAAACGCCAACCACTGTGAAGGAGGTGCAGCAGTTCTTGGGGTTTGCGAATTACTACCGGAGGTTTATCCGGGGTTTTGGACAGGTGGCAGCTCCCATAACGTCTCTTTTGAAGGGGGGTCCGGTGCGTCTGCAGTGGTCAGCCGAGGCGGACAGGGCGTTTGGGAGGTTGAAGGACCTGTTTACCTCGGCCCCGGTGCTGGCGCATCCGGATCCCTCTTTGCCATTTCAGGTAGAGGTGGACGCGTCAGAGGCCGGTATAGGAGCCGTGCTTTCGCAACGGAGAGTAATGGGCAGGTGGAACGTGTGAACCAGGATGTGGGTAGGTTTCTTAGAACATACTGCCAGGACCGACCGGAGGAGTGGGCAAGGTACGTTCCCTGGGCCGAAATGGCCCAGAATTCCCTACGTCATTCCTCCACTAACCTAACCCCTTTCCAATGTGTGTTGGGTTACCAGCCGGTTCTGGCACCTTGGCAGCAGAGCCAGATCGAGGCTCCTGCGGTGGATGAGTGGGTGCGGCGCTCGGAGGAGACATGGAACGCTGCACACGTCCACCTGCAGCGGGCCATCCGTCGTCATAAGGCGAGCGCCGATCTCCACCGCAGTGAGGGACCGGTGTACGCACCTGGTGATCGAGTCTGGCTCTCTACCAGAAACCTGCCCCTCCGCCTGCCCTGTCGGAAACTGGGTCGGCGGTTTGTAGGGCCATTTAAAGTCCTGAGAAGGTTGAACACCTCGTTACAAATTACAACTGCCTGTGGAGTATAAAAGTATTAACTCCTCGTTCCATGTGTCTCTTCTCAGGCCGGTGGTAGCTGGCCCACTCCAAGAAAGTGAGATCAGGGAGACTCCTCCGCCCCCATTGGACATCGAGGGGGCACCGGCATACTCTGTGCGGTCCATCTTGGATTCGAGACGTCGGATGGGGGGTCTCCAATATCTAGTGGAGTGGGAGGGGTACGGCCCGGAGGAACGGTGCTGGGTGCCGAGGAGAGACATTTTGGACCCGTCTCTCCTGACGGAATTCCATCGTGGGCACCCGACGCATCCTGCTCCGCGTCCTCCTGGTCGTCCCCGAGGCCGGAGTCGGCGCACGTCTGGAGCCGCGCGTCAAGGGGGGGGTACTGTCACGGTTTCGGCCGAGGCTGCCTCTCTTCCTTGCTCGGGCAGGCTTCGGGCGTTCGTCGTCTCCGGAATACTAGCTGCCACCGTTGCATGTTTCTATGTTCGTTTGCTTTTGTCTGATTGTTGTCACACCTGTTATCATTTAGTGTCATTAGTGTCCTATTTAGTTCTCGTGGTGTTTGTCAGGTGTTGTGTGTGATTGTTTTACTGTCGTGCCGGTAGGCTGGATATTTACTGTTGGCTCGGTTGAGCTAGTTTGCTCCTTAGGTTTTGGAGTATTTTGTCGCACCTGTTTGTGCGCTTGTGTTTACGCCTACGTGCGGAGCTTTTGCCTCAGGGCATTTATTTCGTGTTTGTTTTGCTGTGCCTCACTAAAGTCTGTTGGACTAACGTACTGCGTCCTGCGCCTGATTCCACCCACACCCACCTACATCTACCTTGACAATGACCTGACATGGAATCTGCACTAAAGGTGACCTCACTTTTCTCAAAGAGCTGCCCAGAGCTCTCAGCCCAACAGGGGTCATGACCTGGGCTGTTGATATCTTTGACTGGGGATTACAATGTGTGTACCACCAATAAAGCAGTTTGACCTGAGGCTCTGGACTGAGCTGAAACCACAATGAAAAACCAGCCTATCTGCCTCAGAACCTTTTCTAAGCAACAGGCCTACATATCTCTGAACAGCATCCCTCTTTTACAGGTCATACATACAGGCTCACTCAACCTGTGCACATTATTGAAAAAAAAACTCAAGAAAGAGGGAGAGCACAAGGGAGACAGCATGAAAGCAGGCAAGAAACTGCCTGTAAGGAAGATAGAATGCTTTCTGATCCTTGTGAAGTTGTCTCCCCCCTGTGTTCATTTAGGCAAACAACCAGTGTGTTCTCCCCATGGATGCTGACTTCTCAACATTACCGTGGTCAAATTGGCTTGAAGTTCGATATTCGTTTGACATTCGCGTCTAACAATGTTCATAACAAACAACACCAGCACGTGAAAAGATCCTATCACATCGATTTAAGGCACAACTATTTGTGAATTTATTTGATACATGTATTCATATTTTTGTGAAAATCTAAAAGTATGTATTTGGCTATTAAAACACTGATTGTTTACATAAATCAACATAAAAACTAATGAAACCACTCAAATCTAAAATTGGACTATCTTCTGAATTTCGTAAATAAAGGAATTGTAGAGATTGTTTGCATTATAAAGATGCGTATTTACAAAACTATGTATGTCGGGGGGAAAACTATGCTTTTTAAGCCAAAGACCTGCACTAGGGCAATAGTGAAAGAACAAATAGGTCAGATCTGCATTCTATTATCTCAATGCAAAGAAAATCTAAGGTAGAAGTGGGATGGCACTAAAGAAGGAGGTTTGTGGGTTAAAATCCCATTTGGGCTACCCCCCAAATTCGCTACACTGGTGTCACAGGTGGGATGACACTACTAGGATACCATCAAAGGCATGCCAGGGCGAATGGAGTACTTGAGATGAGGTGTGGGGGCGCTACTGGACTCACAGGTTTGTAGGTTCTAAACCAATTTGGGCTACCCCGTGAATTACCCTCAGGCACGTGCACAGATAGGGATCTACCAGTGACGAGCACATGCCCCTTTGCCCTCCCACTCGCAAGTACCCTTTTGGGTGGTGGTATAAAACAAAATTCTATACCGTTTTTGGCGTTGTTGTTCTGAACCCACTGCCTAAAAGTCGTCGTGACATCTTCAAGTTCTCCACCTTCCACCACGTCCGTTGGTTGCGCCTGTTGGTCTGCCCTGTACGGAGCTCGCGCCTGTTTCCCAGTCTGCCTTTACAGAAATTGCACACGCCGGGTATCCGAACATGCATGGCTTGAGATGCGGTCACCAGTCGAGTGTGTGTAGCTAGCTACCTAGTTTAAATATAAACAGTACTGCCACAGCAGAATAACATTTGAATAACACTTGATAACACTTGATTTACATCATCATCAATACTCGGTCTGGTTGGCTGATATGCGCAGCAGAGATAGGCAGAAAGACAGAGAGAGGAGCGGCTGCATCAACGACCCTCTGACCCAACTCCATCCCTGCTTCAGTCGGGAGTCGCACATGTGTGTCAGGGCAGCAGCAACACAGGTAGTCTAGACTCTTGCTAACCACCATATAGTAAAATATACACACAAACCACTAGCCAGCCATATATTAGGAGTTAGAAGATTATTAATGTTATATTATTAAGTTATTTTTAAAGAATTTAAGAGCAGTGAAGATAAATCACAATCAGTAAAAAAAAAAAAAGCAGATTTACATCAATCAACATCAGCGATAGCCCACCCTCTTTTCCAGATGTCAATCATGTCTTTAGGAGGCACTGAGTGTGTTGTTGCAGAGATAAATAGGCCTATGCTAGAAAATGTAAAACATTTCCCTACAGAGGCAGTTATTTTTCATTTTGAGCACATGCCCTCTGAAAGGTCTGTGCACAGCCACAACTACACTGTGGGATTTCCCTCTGTCTGGCTGCTCATAATAGGCTCTAAATATACCATAGATGCTCTTACAGACTCCAAAACGATCTCTATACAATGTTGACACCTTAAGGAAGCCTTGTCAAGACAATTTAGCATTGTGAATGCAATTACATTTTTGTGATAATGTTTTATTCACAACGCATTACCGGGGGCAAACTACCCACCCTCCAGGACACCTACAGCACCCGATGTCACAGGAAGGCCAAAAAGATCATCAAGGACATCAACCACCCGAGCCACTGCCATGTCACCCCGCTGTCATCCAGAAGGCGAGGTCAGTACAGGTGCATCAAAGCTGGGACCGAGAGACTGAGAAACAGCTTCTATCTCAAGGCCATCAGACTGTTAAACAGCCATCACTAGCACATTAGAGGCTGCTGCCTATAGACATAGACTAGAAATCACTGGCCACTTTAGGAAATGAAACACTAGCCACTTTAATAATGTTTACATATCTTGCATTACTCATCTCATATGTATTATTCTATACTATTCTACGGTATCTTAATCACTTTAATAATGTTTACATATCTTGCATTACTCATCTCATATGTATATACTGTATTCTATACTATTCTACTATATCTTAGTCTATGCCGCTCTGACATCGCTCATCCATACATTTATATATTCTTAATTCAATCCTTACTTAGATTTGTGTGTATTGGGTATATGAAAAATGTATGCACTCACTAACTGTAAGTCGCTCTGGATAAGAGCGTCTGCTAAATGACAAAAAATGTAAAAATATGTTGTGAAATTGTTAGATATTACTTGTTAGATATTACTGCACTGTCTGAGCTAGAAGCACAAGCATTTTGCTACACCTGCAATAACATCTGCTAAACACGTGTATGTGACCAATAACATTTGATTTGATTATTATTAAAAACATGCATTTTCCTCTATAGGCTACTCAGAATAGGCTGTAGATATACAATACCAGCTCTCACAGACTCCCAATCCATCTCCACACAATGGGCACAGCTTGGAGAAGCATTCTGAAGACAATTTAGAGTTGTGAATGCAATGGTATTTAAAAACAACATACACTTTTCTTATATCTAGGTTGCATACAACCTCTCACAGACTTCTAGCTTATGTCTATTTAAAGTATAGGCTACACCTTTTAGAAGGCTAAATCAAGTCAGTTTAGAGTTGTGAATTCAGTTGTATTTTTGTTAAAATTTAATATTTATCTCTAAAACATGCATTTTCCTCTGTATGGGTACTCTGATTATGTTGTATATAACCTTGTATATATGTTGTATATAACCAACCTTAGGCCTAGTTAGGCATAGCCAACAACACAGAGGACCAGACAATGGGCCCTGCGGTGAAGCTAGTATAACACTGTTAGTGTGTTACATGAATAATCAGCCTTGGTCTCTTGATATGACTTGTATTCACAATGTTCTTCAATACAACTTCAATCACAACAATTATATTCCTATGTCGAGTGCACAAGCTAACATCTAGCCAGATGGATAACTACTTGAATTTATAACCGTTTTCTACTATACATGTCCTGTCTTAACCCATTAGCGATCTCTTTCCACTAGGTGGCAGTATTTACTCTTACAGATCATTCCCCCTCCCATAAAGACATTTCCTCATTTCAACATACATTAAAGGTGCGCTATGCCGAAATCGCGCCGCCATTTCCTGGTTGCAAAAATTGACAAAAAAGGAAGTATAGTGTAGAGAATCATTATACCATCTAACCCGCAGTGAAATATATTTTCCATAACCAAAAATATTGCATTTTCAGCTGTTTGAAGCTGGTGTACAAAACCGAAAGTAAAATAGGGAAAAACGAAACGGGAAGCATAGAAATAGCATACATAGAACAGATCTACCACTTCTTAGACTTGCTTTCAATGAGAATGACATATCTATAACTCACATTTCTATGTGAATTTGGTGGTCGGAAAAAAAGTTGCAAATTGCAGCTTTAACTAAAACAGGGGAAATTCCCCCAAACACCGGGTCTGTGTTGCACCAAACTGAGGGCGTCACAGACACCAGGAATCTTCAACACGATTCCACTTCGAGTCACTTTCACCGACCCAACATTCCCCAACCTCTTCTCCACCCAACCTGACACCACATATGGATCTGCCAGAAGGCAAGGATAAATTCTCTCTAAAAATCTCACTCCCACTGGGCCAGAATCATCTTTGTCATCATCAGGACGAAGCTCAAACTCGGTGGTCTTCACCGCACCTGCTACCGCAGTTAATTCATCCTCACCGCAGTTAATTCATCCTCACACTCGTCACATTTAATTTCCTTCTGTAGTTCTTCCAAAAGTTCTGTGTGATCCACCACTCCATATTCACTCAAAACATGTTCCACTTTTCTCATTTTTTTCCCTGTCCACCATCTTCTCCTTCATCAGATCTTACAGAAGGCTTGTGCATTCCCCATTCCATATTTACTTATAATATGTTCCACTTTTCTCATTTTTTCCCCCTGTCAGCCATCTTACCCTCACCTCATGGCCACTAGACATTGCCATTGAGGGCATCCACCATTTTAAAATAGTCAACTTGGTGGGGATTCCTATGGGTTAAGAGCAATCAGCCAATGAAGAAGAAAATTAGGTGGTGGGCCGAAGCCGAAAAGTGTGAAGTCGATCGATCCCCATCCAGGGAGGAGCTGATTTTTTATATATGAAAGTAAAATATTCTTATGATGACTATAACATTTGTTGCCACCTTCAACTCGTGCACATTCTCTCATAAAAAGTATATTTAAACACTCTGTCTGCTCAGGCAAATTTGCCCCTACTGATAAACATGGACAATCAGAACTTCCATACATACCCCTTGTGATGAAGGCAGCCAATGGGGCTTGCTTCTATCTACGATGTAAACACAGCCTCTTGTGAAAACGTGAGCTGCTGTCTGATGAAGAGGAGCATATATAGCTACCTAGCTCCAAAAGACTGAAATAAGATAAATAACTGTTTTTGAGTGCAGCATGCTAATATACAAACATACAACAATACGAATTGTCTTGATCGTATGAAGAGTTAACTCCACTGACCATTTAGCCAATTTATTGAAAGCAAGGCCAATGTTCCAGTTTGACTACCCTAGCCAGCTACTGTGTAAATGTCAATTGTATTTTTTAATCATGTTTTGGCATGGATATAACTCTCTTTTCAAGTAACTAGCTGCAGGCTTAAAGAAACATTCAATCATATACTATGCATAGAAACCCAAATAAAAGCATGTATATACAGTACATTCAGAAAGTATTCAGACCCCTGGACTTTTTCCACATTTAGTTACGTTACAGCCTTATTCTAAAATGTATTAAATAAATAAAAAATTCTCATCATTCTACACACAATACCCCATAATGACAAATTGAAAACAGGTTTTAAAAAATGTTTGCAAATGTATTAAAAGTAAAAAACAGAAATACCTTATTTACATAAGTATTCAGACCCTTTGCAATGAGACTCGAAATTGAGCTCAAGTGCATCCTGTTTCCAGTGATCATCCTTCAGATGATTCTACAACTTGATTGGAGTCCACCTGTGGTAAATTCAAGTGATTGGACATGATTTGGAAAGGCACACACCTGTCTATATAAAGTCCCACAGTTAACAGTGCATGTCAGAGCAAAAACCAAGCCATGAGGTCGAAGGAATTGTCCATAGAGCTCCGAGACAGGACTGTGTCGAGGCACAGATCTGGGGAAGGGTACCAACCATTTTCTGCAGCATTGAAGGTCCCCAGGAGCACAGTAGCCTCCATCATTCTTAAATTAAAGAAGTTTGGATCCACCAAGACTCTTCCTAGAGCTGGCCGCCCGGCCAAACTGAGCAATAGGGGGAGAAGGCCCTTGCTCAGGGAGGTGACCAAGAACCTGACAGAGCTCCAGAGTTCCTCTGTGGAGATGGGAGAACCTTCCAGAAGGACAACCATCTCTGCAGCACTCCACCAATCAGGCCTTTATGGTAGAGTGGCCAGACTGAAGCCACTCCTCAGTAAAAGGCACATAATAGCCCGCTTGGAGTTCGCCAAAAGGCACCTAAAGACTCAAGATTCTCTGATCTAATGAAACCAAGATTAAACTCTTTGGCCTGAATGCCAAGCGTCACGTCTGGAGGAAACCTGGCACAGTCCCTACGGTGAAGCATGGTGGTGGTAGCATCATGCTGTGGGGATGTTTTTCAGCAGCAGGGACTGGGAGACTAGTCAGGATCGAGGGAAAGATGAACGGAGCAAAGTACAGAGAGATCCTTGATAAAAACCTACTCCTGAGCGCTCAGGACCTTAGACTGGGGCGAATGTTCACCTTCCAACTGGACAACGACCCTAAGCACACAGCCAAGACAAAGCAGGGGTGGCTTCGGGACAAGTCTCTGAATGTCCTTGAGTGGCCCAGCCAGAGCCCGGACTTGAACCCGATCTAACATCTCTGGAGAGACCTGAAAATAGCTGTGGTGCGACGCTCCCCATCCAACCTGACAGAGCTAGAGAGGATCTGCAGAGAAGAAAGGGAGAAACTCCCCAAATACAGGTGTGCCAAGCTGGTAGCGTCATACCCAAGAAGACTCGAGGCTGTAATTGATGCCAAAGGTGCTTCAACAAAGTACTGAGTAAAGAGTCTGAATACTTACGTAAATATGATATTTCAGTATTGTTTTTCCATTTGCAAAAAAATCTCAAAACCATGTTTTTGCTTTGTCATCATGGGGTATTGTGTGTAGATTGATGAGGAAAAATATATATTTAATCAATTTTAGAATATGGCTGTCACGTAACAAAATGTGGAAAAAGTCTGAATACTTTCCGAATGCACCGTAGATAGAAAGATGTGTGTGTGTGTCTGTGTTTGTGTCATGTATGCTAGAATGGAGGTTTAAAAACGACAGCTGCATACAGTGTATTCGGAAAGTATACAGACCCTTTGACTTTTTCCACATTATTCTAAAATTGTTTAAATTGTTTTTTTCCCCTCATCAATCTACACACAATACCCCATGATGACAAAACAAAAACAGGTTTTTCAAGTCCTTTAGGTCCATTTTGGCAAACTCCAAGGAGGCTGTCATGTGCCTTTTACTGAGGAGTGGCTTCTGCCTGGCCACTCTACCATAAACGCCTGATTGGTGGAGTGCTGCAGAGATGGTTGTCCTTCTGGAAGGTTCTCCCATCTCCAAAGAGGAACTCTTGAGCTCTGTCAGAGTGATCATCGGGTTCTTGGTCACCTCCCTGACCAAGGCCCTTCTCCCCAGATTGCTCAGTTTGGCCGGGCGGCCAGCTCTAGGAAGAGTCTTGGTGGTTCCAAACTTCTTCCATTTAAGAATGATGGAGGCCACTGTGTTCTTGGGGGCCTTCAATGTTGCAGAAATGTTTTGGTACCCTTCCCCAGATCTGTGCCTCGACACAATCCTGTCTCGGAGCTCTACGGACAATTCCTTCGACCTTTTTTGTTCTGACATACACTGACAACTGTGGGACCTTATATAGACAGGTGTGAGCCTTTCCAAATCATGTCCAATCAATTGACTTTACCACAGGTGGACTCCAATCAGTGGAAACAGGATGCACCTGAGCTTAATTATGAGTCTCATAGCAAAGGGTCTGAATACTTATGTAAATATGGTATTTCTGTTTGTTTTTTAATACATTTTTACAAATGTCTAAAAACCAGTTTTGGCTTCGTCATTATGGGGTATTGTGTGTAGATTGATGAGGAAACTTTTTAATTTAATCCATTTTAGAATAAGGCTGTAACGTAACAAAATGTGGAAAAGGTCAAGGGGTCTGAATACTTTCCGAATGCACTGTATGCATATTAGCCAATACGTATGGCATAGCCTACACATATAGCATACCTTGCAATACAATCTTCTCTAAAAACAGTTGTACAATGTGCTCTGCAATAAGATAACCTGTTTGATTTACAATACTTGTCCTATAGATTTTTGTAGTCTTAAATTATTACTTGGAATAAACTGATAGCTAAAACGCTCCTTGTCCCAGAATGACATGCTAGGGCTATCTGCTCCTGCTAGCTAGCAACAGATATTGTTGTAACTACCTCGCTACATTATCAAGATTGCTGTGTTCAGCTTGAATTCAACAACTAAATAGTTAGATTACAAATAAATACAAAATACTTTACCTGATAGCAGTTTGTCACCAGCAGTCTACTACCTTAGATACGGATAATTTGATTGGCAGACCTGATCAACAGAGATAGTACCATGGATAGTACACAAGTTTTGATTTGTTTACAGTTTAGTTCAGTTTAGTTCAGTTGAGTTTAGTTCAGTTCAGTTCAGTTTAGTTTAGTTTAGTTCAGTTTAGTTCAGTTTAGTTCCGTTTAGTTCAGTTTGCCTGTCCAGCTAGCGAACATAAAAGTAAGTATAAATATATTTTTTTAATGGAAAATTGACATTGCCAACAAACGGAAATGTGTTCAGAAGAAATAGATATACACAATATGTAAAATCCAGCTCCTCCTTCGACAGAGATCGATCATCTCGAAAACTAAAGCAAATAGCTTGCTACTGTTCATACTCGTATCTGCCCACTCATAGGCTAGAATGGTCCCACCTGATCTCGCTTCCTCCCGCCTGCCTTCCATCTTTGAGGACAAGTATTTCCATTGTTAAAGTGGTCACTCTAATATCTTGTCAATACAATAGACAATCTTTGGCACTACACCCCAAACGTTTGCACCCTGTTCTATTGATTTCACAGTGTGACATCAATGTAAGGGATTAACAAAAGAAGTGTTGCAATACACTTACAGAGTTGGCGACCCACTTCAATCAAAACGTAACACTTCAAAATGTAGCTAGCGCTCTTCTACAAATTGTCCTCTAACCAGTGATATTCACATTATTCCCAGATTCCATGTGGTTTTTGAGCTGTGTTAGTTTTAACAGGATGTGCAACCTCATCTCCCCCCTCTCGCGCAATTAATTTCAATAATGATAATCGATTTGAATGATTGACAAAACAGTGTTGCGTTTCTTTTTCTGTTTTGGTGACCCCCCCTATCAAAATGTAACATTCCAAAATGTAGCTGACTGTGTTCTACAGGTTATCCTCTAACCAGTGATGTAAAAATATCTCCAGTTTCCATAAGGTTTTTGAGTTGTGATAGTTTCAACAGCGCATATATTTCAATATATCACCAACTGTTTCTGCAAATGCTGGAGTTGGTTGTTTAGCAACAAAATCGAGGTGTGCCCAACTATGGGGCAATACAGAGGGGCCTCGGCTTAGACTGTTGACAACATGTAAACTATATTTTGTCTACACATTTTTTTGAAAACATAAATACATTTGCACAATGAGCACTTGTTGTCTCTCAAATACATAATTACAGTTGTTGGTTAGATAGCTTGCGAATTTTTGCCATATTAATATAGACATGATATCAGTCAAAACACCTCAAACCAATAAACGAGCCACCTACGATTCCCCACATGGCAGCTTCTTGTTATTGCTTCTAGCTATCTGACTGTTCAGAATCATAAAAGTGCACGCCTTCTGGCCACAATCAGCCAACACGTTTGGACACTTTAAAACTGTGTTTTTACATTGGGCTATTTATCAAACTGTCTTGTCAACAGGAAGCATCGACAGCATCATTTTCAACTTAATTTTTAGGAATATAAATTGAACTTTCAACATTCATTTCCAATGGTATTGTACTTAATCAGGTAAAAACTGCTGAATGTGTCCAAAAACGTGCTGTGATTTATTTATTCTGATGATATACCAGAAACCAAGAAACGGGTTTGCCATGCCCAGTACCTACCATTAGAAAGTTGCCTAGGCTACAGTTATTTTGTTTGTTTTTACCTGTGCTAACACTTGGTGGTCACCTGTGTACCATGTGACCAGTGACCGATAGCCTAACTCCATGTGAGATAGCCCCTACTGTACAAAACAAGTTAAAGCATCAATAGACAGACAACATACAATACATGACAAAAAGTATGTGAACACCTGTTCGTCTAACATCCCATTCCAAAATCATGGGCATTTATATGGAGTTGGTCCCCCTTTTGCTGGTATAACAGCCTCCACTCTTCTGGGAAGGCTTTACACTAGATGTTGGAACATTTCTGTGGGACTTGCTTCCATTCAGCCACAAGAGCATTAGTGAGGTCGGGCACGCAGTCGGCGTTCCAATTCATCCCAAAGGTGTTCGATGAGGTTAAGGTCAGGGCTCTGTGCAGGCCAGTCAAGTTCTTCCACACCGATCTCGACAAACCATTTATGTATGGACCTCGCTTTGTGCACGGGGGCATTGTCATGCTGAAACAGGAAAGGGCTTTCCCCAAACTGTTGCCACAAAGTTGGAAGCACAGAATCATCTAGAATGTCATTGTATGCTATAGCGTTAAGATTTCCCTTCACTGGAACTAAGGGGCCTAGCCTGAACCATAAAAAACTGCCCCAGACCGTTGTTCCTCCTCCACCAAACATTACAGTTGGCACTATGCATTCATGCAGATAGCGTTCTCCTGGCATCCGCCAAACCAAAATGTTTTCATTATCTTGTCGATGTCGAATGGTGCGTATGATGACAGACTTTAACTTAGCCACAGATTTGTAACGGGCTAATGTGATTTTCCACTAGGCTACCCATTACACTTACAGGATAGGTAGGCTACTGTTTGGCATAGCACAGATCATTTTTGACCAACCTTAAAGACATGCTCCGGTACTTTGGCGACTAGTAAGTATTTTTTAAACTTGCTTTGGGATGGATCTATCAATGTGTAGTTCATACATGCATACTCTATGAGCAGAATTACTGTCTTACCTCAATTAGCCACAAAATCCCTTGTTTGAAAGCAACTGTTTTCTGGAAGCTGTGCGGCACCATTTCCCCTACATATCCCCCCACATGCAGAGATGGGCAGTATTTCTGTGACATGTATATTTTAAATATGTATTTTAATTACTTCTGAGTAATTTGTATTTCACTGGGCTGAACTACACTCCAATGTATTTTGCAACAAGATACAGTACTTTCGAAAGCTTCAAGATACAAAATACTTTTACATTTACATTTACATTTACGTCATTTAGCAGACGCTCTTATCCAGAGCGACTTACAAATTGGTGCATTCACCCTATAACCAGTGGGATAACCACTTTACAAAAAAAAATTAAGAGGGGGGCGGGAACTATGGTTCCGCAGAGGAAGGGAGCCAGCAGGCCAGAGGTGGATGAACACAATGCCCTCGTTTGGGTGTAGGGACTGATCAGAGCCTGAAGGTGCGGAGGTGCCGTTCCCCTCACAGCTCCATAGGCAAGCACCATGGTCTTGTAACAGATGCGAGCTTCAACTGGAAGCCAGTGGAGTGTGCGGAGGAGCGGGGTGACGTGAGAGAACTTGGGAAGGTTGAACACCAAACGGGCTGCGGCATTCTGGATGAGTTGTAGGAGTTTAATGGCACAGGCAGGGAGCCCAGCCAACAGCGAGTTGCAGTAATCCAGACGGGAGATGACAAGTGCCTGGATTAGGACCTGTGCCGCTTCCTGTGTAAGGCAGGGTCGTACTCTCCGAATGTTGTAGAGCATGAACCTGCAGGATCGGGTCACCGCCTTGATGTTAGCGGAGAACGACAGGGTATTGTCCAGGGTCACGCCAAGGCTCTTCACACTCTGGGAGGAGGACACAACGGAGTTGTCAACCGTGATGGCGAGATCATGGAACGGGCAGTCCTTCCCCGGGAGGAAGAGCAGCTCCGTCTTGCCAAGGTTCAGCTTGAGGTGGTGATCCGTCATCCATACTGATATGTCTGCCAGACATGCAGAGATGCGATTCGCCACCTGGTTATCAGAAGTGGGAAAGGAGAAGATTAGTTGTGTATCGTCAGTGTAGCAATGATAGGAGAGGCCATGTGAGGATATGACAGAGCCAAGTGACTTGGTGTATAGCGAGAATAGGAGAGGGCCTAGAACTGAGCCCTGGGGGACACCAGTGGTGAGAGCACGTGGTGCGGAGACAGCTTCTCGCCACGCCACTTGGTAGGAGCGACCGGTCAGGTAGGGACGCAATCCAAGAGTGAGCCGCGCCGGAGA
Organism: Coregonus clupeaformis; assembly: GCF_020615455.1. Classification (NCBI taxonomy): domain Eukaryota; kingdom Metazoa; phylum Chordata; class Actinopteri; order Salmoniformes; family Salmonidae; genus Coregonus; species Coregonus clupeaformis. Next base: position 43,292,637 of record NC_059204.1, read on the forward strand.
TGCCCAGCTCGGAGAGGGTGGAGAGGAGGATCTGATGGTTCACAGTATCAAAGGCAGCAGACAGGTCTAGAAGGACAAGAGCAGAGGAGAGAGAGTTCGCTTTAGCAGTGCGGAGAGCCTCCGTGACACAGAGAAGAGCAGTCTCAGTTGAATGACCAGTCCTGAAACCTGACTGGTTAGGATCAAGAAGGTCATTCTGAGAGAGATAGCAAGAGAGTTGGCTAAAGACGGCACGCTCAATAGTTTTGGAAAGAAAAGAAAGAAGGGATACTGGTCTGTAGTTGTTGACATCAGAGGGATCGAGTGTTGGTTTTTTGAGAAGGGGTGCAACTCTCGCTCTCTTGAAGACGGAAGGGACATAGCCAGCGGTCAAGGATGAGTTGATCAGCGAGGTGAGGTAGGGGAGAAGGTCACCGGAGATGGTCTGGAGAAGAGAGGAGGGGATGGGGTCAAGCGGGTTCACAATTGTGGCCCACTTTCATCCTACATTGGTATCAAAAGTCTGATTGCACTATGGTGTGATAAGAGCATCTGCTAAATTCATTAAATGTAAATGCATATGTAAAAATGAACAATTGTAAAGCATGCTGAGTATTACTCTAATGAGCTCTGCCCCGAAACAAGGCCAATGACAATACCCAGTGTGCTTTGCAGTTGTTCATTTTCACATATACAGTACATTTACATTTTGGTCATTTAGCGGACAGCCTTGTCCAGAGTGACAGTGTATTCAACTAAGGTAGATAAACAACAGCATTTCACAGTCATAGCAAGTAAGACGTTTCTGTAACCATTACTGAGAATGTTGTTGCTCTTCGGCCGGCTACTTGCAAAATTTTTTTGTATTTTAAAATACACATATTTTATTTAAATACAATACTTTGCAAAAGTATATTATATTTTATTTTGATACATTGGTCTTTAGGGTATTATGTAGTTGTATTTTGTCATTCGTAATTTATGCCCACCCCTGCCCACGTGGCCCAGCCCCCTAGCAATTCGAGTTCCAGCTAATGAGATTCAGCCCCTCCCCATTTGAGTAACAAATAGCAAGAATTACACACAGCAGAGCGAGAGAGAGAGAGCAATGACATGGTGCACATATCTGCACTTATGTGATGCAGAACGCAACTTTCGGGGGCCACTTTTGGCTCGTGGGCACTACTTACAGAGCTTTTGTATAAATTCAAAACGAACCACCTGCAACAACTATACAAAAGTACCGGAGAATCCCTTTAACTTGGCAATACTATCTTCCTTCTCAATTCAGCCAAACATGTAACTTCTAAAATGTCCTGTCCAGTTGCAGGTGGTTCATGTTGAATTTATTAAATGCTCCTTTATTTAAATAAATCAGTTTATTGCTCCATGAAGTAATCCAACCATGTGTACGCCGCCATCTTGTCTATTTCAAATCTTCTGTCATTGTTTGAGACAATTGGGTCCACCCCAAAAAGTGCTGCATGTCATAATGACACTCACCTGTCTCGATCAATGAGAGAAGATTTGAAATAGACAAGATGGTGGCGTACACATTGTTGGATTACTTCATGGAGCAAAACATTTATTTATTTTAATAACAGAACATTTTCTGATTTCAAACAAACCACCTGCAACTGGGCACAGACATTTTAGAAGATACATGTTTGACCGAATTGAGAATGAAGATCATTTATGACCAACCTTAACTTGGTGATATTATCTGTGCTATGCCTAACAGTCCTTATCCTGTAACGGCATCTGAGGCAAATCAACACAACGGGCGCGTTCATCTGCCCAGGCATTGCTGACGCCTGTCAGATTTTACAAGGCCTGGATGGTTTTTTAACATATCCACTAACCACATTGTATAGCAATCTGTCAGTCTATGACACAGTCAACCATTGGTTGATGCATGCAACGTCTGAGCAGGTTAACGACCAACGTAATGAGACCAGGCCCTTTCATTCTCACAATGGACTTGTTTACCATGTGACTGTATAATGATAATGTTGATAACAAGATAATTGCTTTCATGTGCATTTTGTGCTCAGGTTCTCAAAGGCCTATACTAGGCTACCTTTTATTTTTCTGTTGGACATCAATAAAAACAAACTGAGGCAAATATGTAACTTTTATTTTGTTCTTCATACTGTATGTTTCTCAAGAACATAGGGAAAGAATCTTAGAATAAATGAATGTGCAAAAATAGACTGAATAAATATGACAGAGTACTACAAGCAAGGATGGGCCAAAAAATACAAAATACAATAACAAAATACCATAAAGATCAGTGTATCAAAAATAAACTACAAAATACTTGCATTTTGAAATGTATTTCATTAAAATACATGCATTTTCTATTTTAAAATACAGAAATACATTTGCAAATATCTGGCCCAAACAGCAACAACATTCTCAGTAACGGTTACAGAAACCTTTACTTGCTATAACTGTAATATGTTGTTGTTTATCTACCTTAGTTGAATGCACTGACTGTAAGTCACTCTGGATAAGACTGTCTGCTAAATGACCAAAATGTATTTGTGAAAATGAACATACCAAAATGAACTGCAAAGCACACTGGGTATTATTATTGGCCTTGTTTCGGGGCGGAGCTCATTCGAATAATACTCAGCATGCTTTGCAATTGTTCATTTTTACCATAGTTCACACCATAATGCCATCAGACTTCTGATACCAATGCAGGGGAAAGAGAGCCACAAAATATTGAACCACTATTTTAAAAAATGGTATAGAAAAGTATTTTGTATTTTGAAAATACAAATTACAGCTCTCGAAAGTTTCTTGTTACAAAATACATTGGAGTGTTGTTCAGCCCAGTGTAATACAAAATACTCTGAAGTAATTTAAATACATATTTCAAATACATGTAACAGAAATACTGCCCATCTCTGACTACAAGTTATACATAGTACATGTTGTGATAATCAAATCAAATATATTTATAAAGCCCTTTTTACATCAGCAGATGTCACAAAGTGCTGATAATAATAATATGCCACTTAGCAGACGCTTTCATCCAAAGCGACTTACAGTCATGCGTGCATACATTTTTTGTGTATGGGTGGTCCCGGGGATCGAACCCACTACCCTGGCGTTACAAGCGCCGTGCTCTACCAGCTGAGCTACAGAGGACCACCCATACACTGATGGTGAAGTCGGAGTAATTGTACAATAACTACAGATATATTCTGCTGTGCAGTATAGATACAATATTGTCATATCACTGCAAATCTATGGAGCCCCTGAGTTCAGTGTTCACAACACTGCATAAATTAATGACTCCATAGCAGTCTCAGCAGCAAAGGATGTGGCATCCTGGTTATGAGTTCATAGGATATTACAGTTCAATATCCCAGTTCTGGCTCCTGTGGGAGATCAGATCCACGGCCTACACACAGTGGCTGGCTGAGAGGTTCTTGGATTGGGCTTCTTTGGCAGCAAGTCTGTGGTGCTGCTGCGGAGCGTTGGGATTTCCAGGAATCTTCCAACCGGAATTTCTGGAAAACCTGGGAAATTATCAGAATTTTGCAACTCTACCTGCAAGTCACATTATGGTTGCAAAGTTATTCCTATTGGAATCCAGCCAGAGTTAGGATATTCAACAGTTGGAATTTTTATTCACCAGCAATCTGCATTCATAATGGAGATCATCTATGGGAGGTCAGACCGTGTCAGACCGGTGGGAGGTCAGACCATTGTCGCTAGTAAACCAGGGTTAGGAACATTGTGGGGAGACTACCTAAGCCAATTAAACTGGAACAACCATTTCAGTAACCGGTGCAAAAAATCTAGCTACATGATTGGATTAGTTAAGAAAAATGAATGTTATTTATCTTTGTGTAGCATATCAATCACTCAATGTACATGCAAAAACACAGATATTAAAACTTTTTTTTCCTTTTTTATCAACCTGCAGTAGAGCATGCTGAGTAAAGGGTATTTGTTATCATAATTTTAAAAAATGTAGTCTCGTTTAGTTTTGAGTCAGTACCACAAAAGTAATAATGACTTTTCATTGACTGAGTTCAACTTACTAGAAGTATTGGAGTTAAAAATGCCTTGGGTTTACAGTGATTTGAACTGCATTTAGAGCAGAGTCAAGTAAGATATGAACTTCATACCTGATGTTGTGGCCCCTGCAGCAGAAGTGTTCTCAGGCTATCCAGACTGTGGTTAATTCTCTCTCTCTGACATCTCTCCACCTGAGGGTTGAGGCGCTACAAGAGAAAGATGAAAGGAGATCATCAGTGGAAGGGAGGTCTGACCAATGTCTCTGGTAAACCAGCCAGAACAGCTCTTAACCCTTTTAGTCGAATGTATCCTCATGATATTTTTTATAAATTATTTAATCACATTTCAATTTAATTCAACAAGCTAAGCATTTTGTATACATCAAATTAATTTACACTGACATGAAATGTAGGGTTAAGGCTATTCATCAAATTAAATTATATTTCACAGACACCGAATACAATCACTTGAAAGTGGTGCATTAATTATGTATTACCTTTTTGTCCATTTTCACGTTCTCTGTTCCCCCAAGTAGTTTAATCTTTGTATTAATCCACAAGTTTCTGCTGTGCGTAAAAAGCCTACACAGAGGAAACTCAGAGATTGTCCAGATGTAAATAATAATCGGGAAGAACAGTGTTGTTTCTCTACTATAGGTCACTGAGGAAGGATAGTCTCTTGATGTGACAATTTTGTCTCTCCACGACTTTTAAATCCGTAGGTGGTAGACGTGACTTTGGACTCCTCCTGTTAACATATAGACTAATATGTTATTAAATTGTGTTCTTACACTGGTACAGTCATGCCCTATGAGAGATGTACAACTGCGCATGTGCGAAAAGAAAGGGCATTCCCACGTTCTGGTTGAAACACCAACGATGAACATGTGTGTTTATTCCTCCGTTAAGTAAGCTGGTATTCCTGTCCTGAAGATGACAGCACCAACAGGTTATGGGCCCAGGAGGGAACATGGAAGCCGATAGAATAGATTATGTTTCGACGGAGATGAAAAAAACTACGAGTTATGGGAGACTACGTTTTTGGGGCACTTGCGTTTTCTAGGGCTAAAGGCCACCATATTGAGCGTGGATGAAGATGAAGAAGACGGAGAGAAAAATGAAGAAGCCTACGCCGAATTGATACAGGTTTTGGATGATAAAAGTATTTCCATGATAATGAGAGAAGCAGCAGATGATGGGAGAAAAGCGTTGAAGATATTGAGGGAACATTATGCAGGTAAAGGGAAGCCACGTGTGATTAGCCTCTACACTGAGCTAACTTCTCTTCAGAAAGCCGCTGACGAAAGTGTTACGGATTATATCATTCGTGCTGAGACGGCTATTACAGCACTGAGGAATGCTGAAGAGACTTTAAGTGAAGGGCTGTTGATTGCAATGATTCTGAAAGGTTTGCCCGAATCATTTAAGCCGTTTGCCATCCACATAACGCAGAGTGACGAGCCGACAACTTATGGCAAGTTCAAAACCAAGTTGAGGAGCTATGAAAGCCCCGAGAAGTTTAGCGCCATTTCCACTGACGACAACGTGATGAAGGCAAGTAACATTAAAGTTAGCTGGCCAAGAGGAAGAGATAAAGGGACCGAGATAACCTGCTTCAACTGTGGCCAGAAAGGGCACAAGGCCCGGGAATGTACCGTTACTGGAGAGCACAGAGAACGGAGACAGTGGTGTAGTTTTTGCAAGAGCTCCACTCATACTGACGCAAATTGCAGACGAAAAAGAAGAGATAATGTGAAACAAGCAACAGATGCTGAAGGCCACACATTTGCATTCAGAATAAGTGACTGTCAGGTTCGTGGACTGAAACAAAAAGGGCTGATGGTTGATACGGGAGCAACGTCACATATAGTCACGGACATCGGGAAGTTTAAGGAGTTTGACGAGACTTTCAAACCGGAAAAACATTCCGTGGAGCTGGCTGACGGAACAAGAACGAATGGTGTCACGGAGAGGAGAGGTGCAGCGGAGGTTTACCTGAGGGACAACACAGGTCGTCGGGTGAGAACAACGCTGACGAAGGCGCTGTACGTGCCGTCGTTTCCACAGGACATTTTCTCTGTTAAAGCAGCGACAGCCAACGGAGCATCAGTCAACTTTCGACAGGGGTGTAACAAGCTCATCCACAAGAATGGTACCACTTTTGACATCGAGGAGTACGATAGACTTTACTATCTTAACACTGTAAGTGATGAAAATTATGATGGATGTCATGGGTGCTATGATATTCACACATGGCACAAAATTCTTGGCCACTGTAATTTTGAGGATGTGTCAAAGTTAGAAAATGTGACAGAGGGAATGAAAATCACAGGTAAGATTGACAAATCTACCCTCAACTGTGAAATCTGCACACAGGGAAAATTTGTTCAGAGCAGAAACAGAGAGCCTGATGAAAAGGCAAAAGCAGCTCTTGAGCTTGTGCACACTGATTTGGCTGTCCCTATTGAGCCAGAGGCGAAAGATGGGTTCAGATATACTCTAGCATTTACGGATGATTATTCAGGGACAGTTTTTGTGTATTTCCTAAAAGCAAAGAGTGATACTGTAAAAGCTACTGAGAGTATTATTATATTATTATTATTATTATTAAGTTTATTGCTGATGTGGCCCCTTATGGAAAAATAAAGTGTGTCAGGTCAGATAATGGCACAGAGTACACAGCCAAAGAGTTCCAGTCACTGCTCAGTAAGAATGCCATAAGACATGAAACTTCAGCCCCTTCCTCACCCCATCAAAATGGGACCGCTGAGAGAAATTGGAGAACACTGTTTGAAATGGCAAGATGCATGCTACTTGAGAGCAACCTACCAAAGAAATTGTGGACATATGCTGTAATGACTGCTGCAGTAATTCACAATAGGTGTTACAATAAGCGTGTAGGACAGACTCCACACTACATGTTTACTGGGAGAAAGCCTGATCTTTCAAAGATGAAAGAATTTGGATCTGTTTGCTATGCATACAGACAGAACAAGAAAAAGTTGGACTCAAGATGTGAAAAGGGTATTTTTGTCGGGTATGATAAAAATAGTCCAGCATACCTAGTCTACTACCCAGACACTCGAAAAGTTCTTAAAAACAGATTAGTCAAGTTTGTTACAAAAGGTGGTCGAACGCCAAACTCAGACAGATTTGGAAATGAGTGATGATCTTCATGGGGAGAGATTTGAATCCCCCATGCCAAAAGCCAAGATGGCAGATCAAAATTCCGAAGAGACACAAGATGTGCAAATCGAGGCTTCAGATAGTCAGAGTCCACGCTATCCAGACAGAGCGAGGAAGAAACCTCAGTACTTAAAAGACTATGAGTGTAAAGTGAAGTGTGATGACCAGATACCACCTAGTGTTGACTACTGCTACAGAGTAATGTGCAATGCACCACAAACCTTCAAAGAAGCAATGATTTCACCAAAATCAGAGATTTGGCCTACTGCTATGAAGGAGGAGATGGATTCCCTTAGGGAAAATGATACATTCACATTGACCACACTGCCAGAGGGTAAAAATGCAGTGGGGGGCAGGTGGGTCTATGCGGTCAAAAACAATTCAGATGAGACTGAGACATACAAGGCAAGATATGTTGCAAAGGGGTATAGTCAAGTGGCAGGAATAGACTATAAGGATACTTTTTCTCCAACTGCAAATATGACATCAGTACGTTGTTTGATGCAGCTAGCAGCTCAGTATGACTTAGAGTTACAGTGGTGGAAAAAGTATTTAGTCAGCCACCAATTGTGCAAGTTCTCCCACTTAAAAAGATGAGAGAGGCCTGTAATTTTCATCATAGGTACACGTCAACTATGACAGACAAAATGAGGGAAAAAAATCCAGAAAATCACATTGTAGGATTTTTAATGAATTTATTTGCAAATTATGGTGGAAAATAAGTATTTGGTCAATAACAAAAGTTTCTCAATACTTTGTTATATACCCTTTGTTGGCAATGACACAGGTCAAACGTTTTCTGTAAGTCTTCACAAGGTTTTCACACACTGTTGCTGGTATTTTGGCCCATTCCTCCATGCAGATCTCCTCTAGAGCAGTGATGTTTTGGGGCTGTCGCTGGGCAACACGGACTTTCAACTCCCTCCAAAGATTTTCTATGGGGTTGAGATCTGGAGACTGGCTAGGCCAGTCCAGGACCTTGAAATGCTTCTTACGAAGCCACTCCTTCGTTGCCCGGGCGGTGTGTTTGGGATCATTGTCATGCTGAAAGACCCAGCCACGTTTCATCTTCAATGCCCTTGCTGATGGAAGGAGGTTTTCACTCAAAATCTCACGATACATGGCCCCATTCATTCTTTCCTTTACACGGATCAGTCGTCCTGGTCCCTTTGCAGAAAAACAGCCCCAAAGCATGATGTTTCCACCCCCATGCTTCACAGTAGGTATGGTGTTCTTTGGATGCAACTCAGCATTCTTTGTCCTCCAAACACGACGAGTTGAGTTTTTACCAAAAAGTTATATTTTGGTTTCATCTGACCATATGCCATTCTTCCAATCCTCTTCTGGATCATCCAAATGCACTCTAGCAAACTTCAGACGGGCCTGGACTTGTACTGGCTTAAGCAGGGGGACACGTCTGGCACTGCAGGATTTGAGTCCCTGGCGGCGCAGTGTGTTACTGATGGTAGGCTTTGTTACTTTGGTCCCAGCTCTCTGCAGGTCATTCACTAGGTCCCCCTGTGTGGTTCTGGGATTTTTGCTCACCGTTCTTGTGATCATTTTGACCCCACGGGGTGAGATCTTGCATGGAGCCCCAGATCGAGGGAGATTATCAGTGGTCTTGTATGTCTTCCATTTCCTAATAATTGCTCCCACAGTTGATTTCTTCAAACCAAGCTGCTTACCTATTGCAGATTCAGTCTTCCCAGCCTGGTGCAGGTCTACAATTTTGTTTCTGGTGTCCTTTGACAGCTCTTTGGTCTTGGCCATAGTGCAGTTTGGAGTGTGACTGTTTGAGGTTGTGGACAGGTGTCTTTTATACTGATAACAAGTTCAAACAGGTGCCAGTAATACAGGTAACGAGTGGAGGACAGAGGAGCCTCTTAAAGAAGAAGTTACAGGTCTGTGAGAGCCAGAAATCTTGCTTGTTTGTAGGTGACCAAATACTTATTTTCCACCATAATTTGCAAATAAATTCATTAACAATCCTACAATGTGATTTTCTGGAGGAAAAAAATCTTAATTTGTCTGTCATAGATGACATGTACCTATGATGAAAATTACAGGCCTCTCTCATCTTTTTAAGTGGGAGAAGTTGCACAATTGGTGGCTGACTAAATACTTTTTTTCCCCCACTGTACATCAGTTGGATGTCAAAACAGCATATCTACATGCTCCTATTGACTGTGAAGTGTACATGGAGCAACCAGAGGGTTTTGAAGTCAGGTCAGATACAGGTGAGCAACTAGTCTGCAAACTGAACAAGTCACTGTATGGCCTGAAACAGTCAGGAAGGAACTGGAACAAAATGTTGCATGATCACCTTAGTGAAAATGGTTTTACACAGAACCCAGCTGATCACTGTGTTTATAACAAAAAAACTGCAACAGAAAGGATCATTTTGATAATTTGGGTCGATTATCTAATTATCGCTGCTAGTGATAGTGACTCACTCACAAGTGTAAAAGAAATGTTAAGAGAAAAATATAAGATGAAAGATCTTGGGAGGCTTAGACATTTCCTAGGCATTGATTTTACACAAAGTGAAGGGAAAATAAAGATAATAATAATAATATGCCATTTAGCAGACGCTTTTATCCAAAGCGACTTACAGTCATGCGTGCATACATTTTTGTGTATGGGGTGGTCCCGGGGTTCGAACCCACTACCTTGGCGTTACAAGCACCGTGCTCTACCAGCTGAGCTACAGAGGACCACAGATGAACCAACCAAGGTACATAACCAAGATACTGGAAAGGTTTGGTATGTCAGACTGTAAAACAAGGTCAACACCATGTGAACAAAAACGAAACTTTGATGGTGATGGTGAACCTATTGATTCAAAAAGGTATTGTGAAGTGATAGGCAGCTTGATATATGTGATGACATGTACAAGACCGGATATCAGTTGGATTGTCAGCAAGCTGTCACAATACCTATCAGAACCAAAAGAGCAACACTGGATAACAGCTAAACATGTGTTGAGGTACTTGAAGGGGACAATGAATCAGGAGTTGTGTTACAAAAAGGGGGTGGAAAAACTCAACCTCGTAGCATATAGTGATGCTGATTGGGCAGCAGATCAAAGTGACAGACGAAGCATAACAGGGTATTGTTTTAGTTTAACTAAATGTGGACCTGTTATTTCATGGAGGTCTAAGAAGCAGCCAACAGTAGCTTTATCTACATGTGAAGCAGAGTACATGGCACTGGCTGCTACTACACAAGAACGTTTGTACCTTGTACAGTTATTGGGCGAGATGGATAGTGAGTGCCAATATGCACCAGTAACAATCTTTGAAGATAACCAAGGTGCAATTGCTCTGTCAAAGAACCCAGTATGTCGTCAGAGATGTAAACATGTCGACATCAGATATCATTTCATTCGATCTGCACTCAGTGATGTCAAAATAAGTATTGAATATTGTCCAACGGCAGACATGGTTGCAGATGTTTTGACTAAACTTGTAACGAAGTTCAAAAATGAAAAATTATTGGGTTATATGTTTGGAATGTAAACTGACATTTGTGAGATGTATAACTGTAAGCTAAATATGTTGATAGTTAGGTTGAATACGACTTGTACAGTATAAAAGCAAGTGGGGTTGTTAACATATAGACTAATATGTTATTAAATTGTGTTCTTACACTGGTACAGTCATGCCCTATGAGAGATGTACAACTGCGCATGTGCGAAAATAAAAGAAAGGGCATTCCCGCGTTCTGGTTGAAACACCAACGATGAACATGTGTGTTTATTCCTCCGTTAAGTAAGCCGGTATTCCTGTCCTGAAGATGACAGCACCAACACCTCCCATCCCCATCGGGTAGCCAATGCCACACGCGTCTAGTAGGCAACAGATGAAATATTTGACACATGATTCAGAAGATTCAGATCCCTGATAAACAAAATAAAAATTATCAAATTAAATGAATTCAGTTAATGTATTTGTTTGGTAAGGGTCACATTCATAGGATGGATATAAAGGGGATAATGAAAGCTATTGGTTGAATCATGTAGCCACATAGATTGATTATTATTATTTTTTAACAGGTTTCTTACGCTGTAGGATCATGTGCTTGGGCACAAGCCATCACAGCCATAATATAACACCCGTGGGCACGTGTATGAAAGCTCTAACAAATGGCACGGGTATTGTAATTACAACAGAGGTGCTGGCAAGAGTCCACCAGTCTCCAGTGTGACACGGATTTACATATGAATAAAGTGACACCTCCACCTCTCAAACAGACAGGCACACGTTCAGCCACAAATGGTATTGCGCAATCCAATTGTCACAACACTTTATGCACAGACCCAACAAGCTTTTCTGACTAATTTATACAGACAAGCTGAGGATATTGCCTTCACATACGTAGCTAATTATGTGATGAATAATTGTATTCGGATTTAATTATATTTAACCTAGTGTTTATTTACATTTAGAGGGAAACGTGTGCTCTGGGAACCATCGCACCTCCAGTGGCGATACGTCTTCCCTAAATGATGTACAAATTCTAACAGGTAATAAACCATACATGCATGTGTCAATCCTAAACCTTTCCCAAGGGAAAGGGCTGAGCGACATTTTCCCAGACTGTCAAATCAGGGAAGCGCAAAGTAAATTTGGTCAACGTACTAAAGGCCTAACATAACAATCGAATGCGTTGAACCACCAGGAAGTGTTTTTGGGACCAATTCCATAGTGACCAATCCCTACAATGCACAAAACATGCTCAATAATCTGGAACTAAAAAACAAATACATATTAATGATTCTAAATTCAAGAGTTTGCCTATAATATTGAGGAAAAAACGAATATTGCAATTGTTCACAGAAATCGAATTTTGTGCATAGGGATCACCATTGATTTATCTCAAGTGTTCACACTGCCCTCTCGCGCTGTCGCTAATGTAGCTATTCAGACTAGCCTATAGTAATATGTGTAGCCGCGGATATATTTGAGAGAAGTCTGGTAAGTGTAAAAACACTCTTTGTAGCTTGTGGATGAAAGGGACCTCATGGCACTGAGGCACGCGCTGTCATAACCACACCAACCCTGGCACGTGAAAGACAAATGGCATGCGTAGGCCTATTAACGAAGAGGTGTTGGTGAAAGTTGGCAACAGAGGTGTTTGGCGAGAGTCGACGACCATCAGTCTCCACCACACACGCAGCACAGCCACAAATGGTATTGTGCATTCCAATTGGCACAACATTTTACACACAGACTCGATAGCTTACGGTTTTCGATTTTGATAAATTCAGACAGGATGAATATTTACTATATGTAGGCAAACTCTGTGATAGGCTAACTCTGTGATAGGCTACATTTTGTATGTAGATTTCATAATATTTTAACGTTATGTTTACAAGAGGACAACGTGTACTGTGGGAACCGTCGCACCTCAGTAAGTGGCGACACTTGTCTTTTAAATTATGTAGCCTACAAATTCTAACAGGTAGGCTCATTAACAAATGTGTAAATCCTATAGTTTTTCCAAAGGGAAAGGGCTAAGGTACATTTGCCCAGTCTGTCACGTCAGGGAACAGCAAAGTGAATTTGGTCAATTGTCCTTAGAAAGTATGGGTCTGTCTCATTGCATTGAACCACATGTTGTAATCAGTTTAAAGCCTAAAGTAAAACTAAATTGCGCGAATGCTAACATATGGTTAAAATAGCATGTTTGTTAGCCATTTAATAATGTAACAGTATTGTAGAAATCTAATTTGTGTGCGCATTATTCAGATAAGTTGTTACACTAAACAAAGTGAGAAACAAATTCATAAACATCCAGGAAAAGTACTTACGATATTTTATCAGCATTTAGGTTTCTCTCATGCAGTTCACACTGCCCTATCCTTCTTTAGCCAAATAGGCTGCAGATCAAACGGACATCATGGCTCTCAGGCACGCGCTGTCATAACCACAACAACCCAGGCACGTGTGTGTGAAACACAACTTCAACTTTTGAGTTTGACATTAAATGTGACCGTCAGACCCAATACTGACATTCTGCGCAAAACTCAATATGTTATTCCAGCTATATGCTGAATGGATGTTCATTGAAAGGATTGTGTGACTTGTGTCAAGGCATTTGATTCAAGGCTCAATGAATGAATGAATGACATTTTATTTTCGTGTCAAATCGCCAATTGGCAACCCATCCCTTATGGGATTAATTGACACATAAACAAACATAACAATAATTCACTCTGGTAATTAAATGATCATTCTTCTTCCGGTGTTCTCTGCATTGCGCATCGCATAAAGAGTGAAAAAAATTTTTTGGTAAAAATCTATGCATAATAGTAAATAAGGTTATCCAAACAATAATTACATCCCTAGAGCAGTAAAAGAATATAAATACATACATACATACATACATACATACATACATACATACATACATACATACATACATACATACATACATACATACATACACACTGTATATATACTCATACATACATAACATATACAGATTGGGGTCTGTATATGTTATGTACAAACACACCGTTATAGGCTATTAAACTCCTGAATGTATACATTATAACAGATGATAAACCACAACTCCTGCATTATCCCATGAGACCGAGATTGGTGACATTTTCCTAGTGAGTCACCTCAGGCATGGATGGTCATTTTGTGCGAAATGTTCCCGGCATCGACACAAGCAAGCATCGACACAAACAATGAACATGATGTAACAGAATATCACCAATAAGGTATTTGACATTGCATCTTAGAACTTGACCTATCCTGTCTGGTCAGATTTGATGACCATTTCCTTTTAATAATTTTGATTCCTTTAATGTATTTTTTACATGTACTGTTCTGTCAAAGTTATTGTGTTTCACTTTTGTTTATAGCCTTCGCCCAGTGTATAATATATGTCCGTGGCAAAAAAATGCACCTCTGTCCAGACTTCCCACTTATGCATTTGTCATTTGTCCATTCACTGCTGCTGTTTACCCGAGGTCATGCACCTCCAAAGACCACACCCCTTCTCGCTCCAATTTCTCACTCCAATTTCTCTGTCTCCCTCTCTCCTTCCTTCCCCATGCATAGGTTAAAAGCTGCATTGCAATGGCCTATTTTTACGCATGGCCTTACCATAATAGATAAAACCACTATCCTCGATTCGCGTGCATGTCAAATTTGGATTTTGACTCAATTTCCCACTGCTCATTTGTGTATTTCGTGTTGATTAATAGCGCAATCTCACTTGGCCATGTGGGGCAGATGGTAGGCTACTGCACGCTCACACAAGGTGCGACTGTTGTCATGCATGCGTAAATTGGCACTTACATGGAATGTATACATCATAAAGACGAGTTTGTTCGAGTTGGTGTGATTGTGTTCATTCTGACACTTTTTCAGCAAAAGTAGTTTTCTGTTCCCACGAGAAAACCAACGTTCCCAAGGCACACTTGTCTAAAAGGACAATTTGGCGCATACATATGAAGTACTGCTATGGATAGTCAAAAGGCCTCCTTGGATGCATTGAGTCTGGAGACACACCCACCAATCCCCAAAGACACATTTCGTACCAAATTGGTCCTATATTTATATAAAGCGATAACTGCTTTACTGGTCAATTGCGCCAATAATGGCATAAACGCATTGTTTTCAATGCCAAATAAAGGTCAGAGAAGGCTTACCCTGGCATTTACAACCCATTACACAATACTGTAAACATATGGCTGCCTCTTATGGGACATTTACAATTTTTGTAAAATAAAATGAAAAATAATGCACAAAATCACATAGCCTACTCTTCGACAGCCATATAGCTACATGTTAGGATTACGATATGTGGCTATATTATGGACTTTACGGTCATTCTAAATGTTTATGCTATATTGTAAATAATTTATTTTAGACCGTTACAAAGATGCACATTGATTTACTGAAATGAAGCTACTGTATCTTTGAACGTATAATCCATTTGGTGAGTATCAAGAAGGCATGCAACGTCATGAGAACGGTCGAGAACGTCATTGTCACCTTTCAACCAATGACATTCGGTCTGCTTGACCTTATAAGTAGCTATGCGGCCTCATCTAGCTTCGTTGGTGAGTGTGGAGACTTCCTTTTCAGCTTCTTTGGCCGGATTTGATTAATTTATCGTTTTCTTTTTGGAAAAGTAGTCTTTATTCATATAGGCCTACTTCATCGAGGAATGTTGGAAGGATCAAACATGAATAATCGAGGCCTACTTCATCGAGGAAAGTTGGAAGGATCAAACATGAATAATCGTAAAGCCTTAAAGAGGGTAAGGCCAGATCGTGCGTAAAACTAATTTTGAAAAAATATTATCTATATTTATTTTGGATTTGGTTTTGATTTTATTGCAATAACTGATGATGATGATTATTTTCTAGGTTCTTAAACCGGTAATTGAAAAGAAGAGGCGTGATAGGATTAACCAACGGTTGGATGAGCTAAGGACTATACTGCTAAACAACACTTCTGACATGGTGAGTTGAGTTGACCACAGCTTTTCTAATTGCTGTCTGAAATCAGTTAATTGTGTGTCATTGTATTATCGAAAATATAGATCAGTTGTATTTCAATAATATACATTGTCAAGTTATTAATTACATTTCAAACAGCCCATACAACCACACGCAAACCAGACCCATGTGAATACGATGAAGAAATGCTGTTGCGCAAAACTTCGAGTTTTTACGCACGTATCCATCCATGACCTTAATTTAATGGAATTGAAAACGGAACTTGGTGTCTGTTAGGAACTTGATCTACATGTCAAAAATTGAATTTTTGCAATTCATATTTGTATTAAAAGTATTGGGTTTAACCATAAAATCATCACTTCCATACCAAAAAATCCTTCAAAAATAAAATTCGAAATATTGTGCTTAATGGTTGTTCGTAATGCAAAATATTCAGTAGGATTATTCTTCTCTCTCACAGCGGCTGAAAAATCCTAAATTGGAAAAAGCGGACATTTTAGAGTTGACTGTCGATTACATACAAAGAAAAGCAAATGGGAACAATAGCAAAGGTATCTATCAATCCTAAATGTTTATAGTTTGCCCATGTGTGTGTTTCATTTAATTTATTTCAGAAATAGAAAGTGAAATATGCTCCAAACTGCTGATATAGAACATGTAATATTACTGTGAGTGCTAATAATTCTTTATTTGTCTCTCCCCAAAACCTCCTGATCTTCCCTTCCTATAACTTATCTACAAACACCTACACACCATTGGCTCTTGCTAATTGTTTTGGCTATTCTCCCACACATGTACATCCTGCTTCTTCATACTGTCCTCGCTCCATATTCATCTATCATGATCTTTTCTCATACTCTCATCTTCACATCACA
This sequence comes from Coregonus clupeaformis, assembly GCF_020615455.1. Taxonomy (NCBI): domain Eukaryota; kingdom Metazoa; phylum Chordata; class Actinopteri; order Salmoniformes; family Salmonidae; genus Coregonus; species Coregonus clupeaformis. Next base: position 43,309,196 of record NC_059204.1, read on the forward strand.
TGGATTCATCTCTTTCTGTCCTCTCCTCTCTTCCTAATGTTCTCCCTATACTGTCGGAATCACTATTGACCAACACTAGCCCTCACAGAAAATCCTGTGAAAGAGTCCTCTACTCCAGTGACTAGTGCTGTGAGTTCCAAAAGGACAGGCCCCATACATGAGCACACACAGCCCCCACCCAACCCCATCTACAGTGCAGGTTTCAGAGAGTGCATCTCCCGCCTGGGCAACGACATTGACAGCGTGGATCCCTCCCAGAGAGAGAGCTTTGTCCAGGAACTGAGGGACCACCTGGATGCCCACAGCGCCTGCCCTCTGGGGAGGGTGCAGAGCCAGACCTTTCCCCTGAACCTCCAGTCCTGGGGCCCTGGAGCAGAAGGAACATGCTTCCTGGGCAGAGTTCAGAACAGGAAGGACAGCACAGTGATGGGTCATCAACAAGCAGGCAGGGAGGCCACCTTCCCTAACATCAACACCTCTCTTTCCATCTATCCCAGCACCTTTGTACTCCACCAACCCTACCCTACCCAACACATCTCGCACCCATACCCGTCTCCTCCTTACTCCCTCTCACCCCCACCCTCCCCCTGTTACTCAAACTCCTCGCCACCTTTCACCACTACCTCTCCATACCTCTCCATGCCCTGCCACTTCCCCTTCCCTCCTTCTCCCTCTGAACATCCATCAGATTCCTTGTCATCCTTGTCTTCTCACTCTACATCTCTGCTTGTGGTGCCTCTGGTACCAGCCCATCCTCCCCTGGTGTCCAGTCCCCCCACCCCTCTACGTCCCTCTGGCCCTGTGCCCGACGTCCCAACAAGGACTCTGAGGCGGTCACTGTTTCACATCCAGCCCCAGGCAATATGGAGGCCCTGGCCCTGATATACAGTGGAGGGTAAGTGAAATCCACCCAGGACATGTACAGGTCTCCACAATCTGTGTTCTGAGAGCATCTGGCCATCCAGATCATCACTGGACGCATTCAGGACAACATTCATCTTTCCTATCAAGCAGCGCGTGGTGAGGGCCGGCTACATTAGAAAGATGTCAAGGACAATCAAACGTTTTCTGACAACCTGTCACTGTCACTTTAAAAGGCCTGTTAACAGACTGAAGAGTTCTCTGTTTTATGACGTTTTCTGAAGAGCTTACTGTGTAGACTGCCTGGACCTCCTCTTTGTTTTCTGGTCATGGACAATGGATTTTCTTCTTTTACAATCCTATACAGTTTTTCCCTGTATCAGATTCTTTCTTAAATTGTAAAACATTGTATATTTATATTTGATCATGTACAAAGTATTGTAATTAAACTCAGGAGAATAAAGTTCTTATTTTGCTAACTCACTTCATTTCCAACTTGACTCACTGCCTGTCAGTGCTAATGTGACCTACTCAGTGGAACATTTCAAATAATCTAAACTGAATGAATTTATTAGAAATGTAATCACTGTTAGGGCCTGTTTATCAAAATCATGATCATAACACTATTATGGTTTAAGTGTTAGTTATAACTGCTAGTTAGGCTATCAGCTAGTTAGGCTACCAGTGTGGTTGAGATATTTGTCATGGTTTAAGATTATGGCTCTATTGTAGTTGGCATTCATAATCTATGACTCCAATGAACAACCCTGGCCTATTGATTTTGGTTGTCAGTCCAGCTAAAGATATTAACTTCTTTAAATAAAACCCAAAACCAAGGGTCATGGAGCCAATATAATGAGTCAAGAGCAAAGTAATAAAATGCTCACTCAGAGGCTACGACAACATGTGTCTAGGCCAGCTGCGACTTAAATGTAGGGTAGTCTAAATAAATTAACCCGAGATTCAAATTTTATCAAAACAGACTCTCTGGGCAATATGGTTAGAGATAACGAAACATAACTTCCTGGCATTTATAGTCTACAATAAACCATTTTACCACGGGAGAAAATCCTGGACATTGTTGCATAGCATTTATAGCTAATAAACCTTTTTACCAGGGGTACAGGAGAAAATCCTGGACATTGTTGGATAAAACACAAAAAATCACGATTTTACTATTCTTGCCGGCGAAAGAGGGAGTTTGATTAAGAAGAACCTCGGTGGGCCTATAGCTCATGAGGTGAACGGGCAAAAGTGGTGAGGGAGGAACGCCCTTCTCAAATCTAACAGTAATCTGCTCCGCTTGGTCATGTTGTCAACAAGGCAGAATGGTGCACCGTTCAGAAACGTAAAACCTCTCTTTTCCATAAAATGTGTCTGAATTTTCAAACTAGTTTTCGTTGGGAATGCAGATAAAGCGTTTTTATCAAAGATAAATCAGTTTTGCATGTGAAAACACAGAATCCTATTCATTACTGCATGTGCTTAACCTATGTCACTTGTTTTGAGCTACGTCACTTTTGGTTTGAGCTGACTTCGCTGTCAGCCAGAGCAGGTCACCCGGGTCTTCACTCCTTATCACAGCCACAATTATGGCTAAACCCTGACTTTTTCAAAAATGTATCTTATTAAATCTGATTTAACCCTAATCTTTTATTCATGCAGCAGACACTCTTACCCAGAGCAACTTACAGGAGCAATTAGGGTTAAGTGCCTTCCTCAAGGCACATCAACAGATTGTTCACCTAGTCAGCTCAGGGATTCAAACCAGCAACCTTTCAATTACTGGCCCGACACTCTTAACCGCTAGGCTACCTGCCGCCCTACATATCAGATATTCGTAAAATCATACATAAAAAAAAATAACATACAGATGTCTACTGCTCTAGCAGTAGGATATTCTAGCGGATAGTACTGACAGTCCGTTCACTGTGTGGCCCTGTAGTCCTGTACACAGCAATCTAAAGGCCATTATTATAATACTTCACACACTGTCCTGATAAGCAAAAAATTATGTGGTGTCACTGAGTTGGCACTAAAGCGTGTGTGTGTCTCTCACTCTCAGGCATTGGACAGCATGGTGAAGGTGAAGCTCTGTTGCAGGATCTGAGGGATGTGCTTGGGATGTGCTTGGGATGTGATGTGCTTAACCACACTGCTAAACTTATACCTAACCCTAACCTTAAAGGAGCAATCTGCAGTTGCTACATCCATTTTGGACTTGATTCTTGAAGAATATAACTTATAAATGCCTCATGAGTTTAGTTCAACTGTTGTACCCCATCAGAACCCAAAATATAAGCTTGTTTTACTCCAATTCTGATTGCTGCTTTAAATTATGACCAAAAAGTATATTTTTGTTTACATGAATTTTTATGGTATAGACTAGGCTGTGGTAACTAGTGACAACCGGGCACCTAGCTCACGCCCGGGAGGTATCCCGGTTCCAAATCGAATGCAATCCCTTTTCACCCAGTACAAACTCCTCCCATCGAGGCACAAAAGTAATAAACCCCGCCCATTTCTACAATTTATCTTCTTAAAATCTGATTGTAAACCTAACCTAAACCCTAACCTTAACCACACTGCTAACATTATGCCTAACCCTAACCTTAAATTTAGACCAAAAAGCACATTTTTGTTTCATGAATTTTAGCCAATTTCGACTTTGTGGCTGAGGTAACTAGTGGAAATCATGAGGGGGGTGGGAGCGTTGTAATCTGTTGTTTTGTCTTGCCTCTACAACAATACGTTGATGTAAAATTTGTGAACTAAATTGTGCTTATTGGCCGTATACAGATTTACAATCCATTTTTAAATAGGTAATTTCCCCAAATGGCGGGGAATAACAAATTACATTTGAGACAGGCAAATTATGGGATACCTATTTGTGTGCAACACTAGGTCGACGTGAATTGCCCAACCCATGCACGTCTGTAATTGGTCAATTTTAGGACGACTGCCTAAAAGACGTAACCTCATTGGTGCTGAGGCCTGTCTGTCTAAGTGTGTAGCCTCTTACCGAAGGATAAAACAACCCTTTGAACCTTCCAACCTGCGTGAGTTGAGTTGTTGAGCTATAAGTTAGTAACCGGAGTTTGTTGTGTACAGCGAGCTCACAATCATACTACATTTCATACAGAACAACCGCACTGGTTGTTTTAGGAATTTTGGAGAGGCATGTCTCCCAAACATAATGTATTTATTTCACCAGTGTAAATAATATTAGCGAACAACCAAGCTATCAACGAAGCTGATGCTGCGGGGGACGTCAGTAACTCGGGAGGGAGTGTGGCAGTGACAGTTCAGCTTCACGAGAAGGCGGGGGAACGGTGAGTTGAGATTGTTGTGTTGTTGTTGATAAACATACAGTTGCCTCATCCTGTAGCTAGACGGCTAGTTTATGTATTATTGCATTTTACTTAGTCACATTTATTCATGAACGCAAAGAGGTGGATTCGTGGGAAATATCGGCATTCATTGCTAGTTAACAGTATTGAAGCGGGTTCAAGCGCAGCATCAGGCATTGAGGAGGTGGGTTCATTTTCTTCATTGTAGACGTTCACTCAACGTTTACCTCCAATAACTTCTACTAGCCTATATCCAGTGACATGCATGCATTTTGGGGACTTAGTATAGAATACCATGCAGGCACAAATCAAGTTACTTTCAGTAGATGGCTAGTTTTATAAGTTGTCAAATTTGGAATAAATGCTTTAAATAGCCAGGAAAGCAGAAACTGAGAACAATTGCAAAATTGTCCAGTTTAATAAATCTTATGATTTATCAATTTCAGAGATCATTGTTTTAATCATTTTTGTTGGTGTGTTTTCAGTATGGTGGTCCCATGTCAGCACCAAAAATATTGAGTGGAAGATGATAAAGATGTCTGTTGATAAAGAGACTGTTCCAACCAGAAGTACGAAAGTGGACCCAGCGCCACCTCTGCCACCCCAGAAACTCTCAGAATGCACTGGAAGCTGCAACAATACCACCAAAGTGCCAGAGGTCACCCTGGCCAACCCAGACAGCACTGATGATGCTGCTACCTGCCCCATGCCAGACAGTGGGGCCCAAACCAAGCACAGCAGGTTGGCTGACCCCAACGACCAGACAGAGAGTGTTGGACAGGAGGCCATGGTGACTGAGCAGCACCTTAACCCAAAAAATGGCTTGCAGCAGCCCAAACAACACCAGCAGCAGCAGAAACTCTCAAAGCGTCGCAGCACAATGAATGCAGGGTTCAAGCATCCAGCAGGTAAGAGACGACGACGGGCCAACTCTGAGAGTGACTCAGTTCTGCCCACCAACTTCCTGCTGGGAGGAAACATCTTTGACCCGCTGAACCTCAACAGTCTGTTGGACGAGGATGTGAACAGGGCCCTGAACGCTGAGACACCCAGGTCCTCCCCCCTGCCTGCCAAGAACCGTGACCCTGTAGAGATCCTCATTCCCAGGGACATCACTGACCCTCTCAACCTTAACAGCGGGATGGGAGGCAAGGGCCTCCTTGTGTCGACTTTTAAGAGTGGCGGCAGGAGGAGGCACCGCAACAGACACCACGGAGGAGGAGGTGGGGGGTCCTCAGTCTCCGGGTTGGACCTGTCAGATTCAGAAAGAAGTGGTGAAGTGACCAACACCACTGCTTCTTCTCTGTCTAACCTGGCATCTGCTAGCGCTGCTTCTGCCTCTGTTTTAGAAGCACCCAGTGTCCCAGCCATCTTGGACTCCCAGGGTGGTGATGGTAAAGAGATCAACCCCTCCAACTGCAGGGATGAGGCCACGCTCACTGTATCAGCCCCCCAGGCCCAGCCTCGAGCCCCAGAAGACTCCTCAGCAGCCACGTCCGGAGGCCCAAACCAGCTCACTAGCCGGCCACGCAAACGCAGACGCAACTCTGGTAAAACCGAGCCTCATATGGCCCAATCTACTCCTATGGCCAAGTCAGGGACAGAGGAGAAGGGCCGTGGAGCTGGGCCCGGGAGAAACGCACAGTCCTCCTTCCAAACCCCAGTGGTAGGTCCCAGGGGGTCCTCCCAGCTACCAGGGGGTCGGCAACAGCATCCCCACAACCAGCACAAACGACAACAGCACCAGGGCAACAAAAAGAAGTTCCAGTATGGGAACTACAACAAATACTATGGTTACCGCAACCCAGGCTGTTCTGAGGACCCGCGGTTCCATTGTCTGCGTCCGGAGTGGTTCCAGGGTAAGGCAGTGCTGGACCTGGGCTGCAACACGGGCCACCTGACTCTGTGTATTGCTAAGAAGTTGCGGCCCGCACGCATATTGGGGTTGGACATTGACGGGGGTCTGGTGCACGCGGCCCGCCAGAACATCAGACACTACCTGTCAGAGCTGCAGGCCCAGGAGGCCCGGCGAACCACAGGGGAGGAGGAGGAGACCAATGGGCCGGAAGAAGAGAAGAAGGAGGAGAAGGCAAACAGACAGGAGGAGAGGAAGGAAGACGAGTCACACTCAGGCAAACAAACACACAAACGGGACAAACTGAATGAAAGAGAGCACAGCAGGGCTGAGAATGGAAAAGTTGAAAAGCAGGTGAGAAGAGACGGCGTCCCAGCGGAGGCAGCGGATGGTGTGGTGTTGACACGTCACGCAGAGAGAAGAGCTCAGGAGAGTGGGACTGAGGAGAAGGACTCTGGAGCCCTTGCTGTTGAACTGGTGACCAGCTCTTTCCCTGTCTCCTTACATATCTCCAGGGGGCCCATAGCAGCACCCCCACTCCCCGAAACACCCACCATACCTCCTGGCAACTTCCCCTCCAATGTCTCTTTTATCAAGGTAAGCTTCCTTTTCTTTCTATTTGAATAATCATTATTCATTGTATTAAGGACGTAATGAATAATACTGCGTTGCCTCTACTTCTGCTTGACTCTCAGAGAGAAATATCACACATTGTTCAGAACTCATCCCCTCGCCTCTCTCTCCTCCTCAGGGGAACTATGTCCTGGAGAGTGATGTTCTGTTGCTGACCCAGCGGCCAGAGTATGACGTAATCCTGTGCTTCAGCGTTACCAAGTGGGTCCACCTGAACTGGGGAGATGGCGGCTTGAAGCGCCTCTTCCACAGAGTGTTCAGACACCTGCGTCCTGGAGGCATGTTCATCCTGGAGCCACAGCCCTGGATCACCTACGGCAAGAGGAAGAAACTCACGGTAAGAGAGGGGGGAGAGGATTGGGCAGTTTTGTAAGGACCACCAATTGTGTGATCTTTTACACTAGCAAATGCACATACAGTATTAGCCATAGTCATGATAGCCAAAACATGCCCAAACAAGAACTCAAACCTTTAGCAAGTAGCCTGTTTCTTTGCAAAATACATAATGAGGATGTGCAGCTGTGCTCAGCTCTGGGGCAATTCAGGACTCAAGATGACATAATATCTCCCTCTTTCATACTGTTACAGGATAGCATCTTTAGGAATTACCACAGCATCCGCCTCAAACCAGAACAGTTCTCCACATATCTGACATCTGAGGTGGGATTCTCCAGCTACGAGTTGATCGGGACGCCTAACAGTTCGTCAAGAGGTAAGTCACTGGTCGATAGGTTACCGATATCCATCTGATTCTTTCTTTTGTCCTTTTCCAGTCTAGTATATTTTGTTTCTGAAACTAATAGATTTTAATGTTTTCCGTAGGTTTTCAGAGGCCAATCTACTTGTTTCATAAAGGAACATAATCTGCCTGGAAGTACATTGGGTGTGTTAAGTGACAGAAACCCAAACCACCATGAGACACCTTCATATCTTAATCTCCAGCCTGTAAGCATATCTCTCAACCCCAAGCAGACTCAGTCAGAGCTTTCTACATGCCTGTACATTGACGCTGTGTTGTTTTGAAGGTAAGGAGTCCAAAACATGACAATTGATTCTATAAAACGACAATCTGATGGCTTGTCTACCCACCAAACTCCACTCCAGATGATGAGAAGAGAAGCTTTGGGAAACTCAATCATGACTTTGGGTTTTTTGCTCCCCATGCACAGGCATTGTGTTCCATATTTTTTACTACTGTTTGTACTCTTGTTCAGTCAAGGACTGTATTTTTCAGTTGGTTCATCAATATATCCAGCTTTTTAAGGAGAATGGACAGGCGAAACCCAATTTGAAGCCTTTACATAAAGGTTGGAGTCCAAATGGAACTCATGTAGGAACATTTCTCACACTTTTTATAGGATCAGTGTCTTCATTTTAACATAGGCCACAGAGGAACTCATTGAGGACAATCTGACTGACCAGGAAAAGCAGTTTGTTTGTGGATGAGTGTGGCCTGTCTTCAGTCTGCTCCTGGTCTGGATTGCATTCTTTCCTGATGTCCTACTTTGCGTCCAGGGACTGTTCCTGCCTCTTTGTATTGGTAGCTGATTCAAGAACAACTGTCAGTCAGGTGGAGTTGACTATGGTGAGAGGATGATCAATGTTTTTACTTTTGGCTATATAAGAATGATTTTATTTGATTGTACTCCTTTTCTGTTGATTACTGTTTTTCTTACTTGTTTCTTTCAATGGATTCTTGTCATGTGTTCAATATGATTAGTTGCTGCCAACTAATCATATGTAGCCTATACAGGACCTCAGTGGTTTGTACTCAGATTTGACTTTAATTGTTAATCCAGCTCACTTTAACCCAAATCAATTCATCATAATGTAATGTTGTTTACGCTTTGCTCAATTCTTACGCTTAATATTTTGTTTACTATCACCAGCAGATGGTCATATGCTGGTCTAGTTCTGATGTTTGTTAATAAACAAATCAATTGAAATGCAGTCTGTGCTCATTAGTCATTCCACAGAGGACTTCATCCACAGGCCCTGAAAGAGAGTGATTCTCCGTTTGGGCTGATCTGTGACCGACTAGCACCTCCCCCAGTAAGAGGGGAATGAGGCAACCTCAGAGTTACACACAAGGGAACCTTTTTCCCATACACACGCACAGCAGACAGGGAATAGATGTGGGAAGGATGTGGTTCTGTAGTACAGGAGATGAACAGTAATGAATAGGCTGTACACAATTAGCATGAATACAATAGCACAGCAGGAGCACTGGTAAGGACTGTATAAATATAAAGGACTGAATAGATCAGGGCTAAATATACAAACAATTATCATTAACTACTACCAACAGTAAATAGTAAACACAAGTTATAACTCACTTCTGTACGCACTCCATCCCACAAGTCCACTCGGAGGACTGAAGAGACACTGGCCTGCACAGTTGAAGAGCTGTCAGGTGTCCTTCCCCCTAACAGCGTGCCCTTTCGCAACCAATCAGGGCCCAGGTCAGAGAGTGTTTGAGAGGCTGGTTTATGGTACCCCTAGACCCCTCAAACGCAACTTTGGACATCAAAGCCAGATCCACAAATGTCTTTCATTGTTCCCCTCGAATCAGGGACTGATTTAGTACTAGGACACCAGGTGGGTGGAATTAATGATCAGGTAGAACAGAAAACCAGCAGGCTCCGGACCTCGTAGGGTAAGAGTTGAACACCCCTGCCCTAGACTCTCAGGCTCTGGTCGTGGGGGATGGGGAGTGGAGTGTGCAGCTTGGAAGGGTTGTGAGATGCTGATAACAGTCACCCGCAGGGAATTCGTAACAGGCCCTATTAAGACAATCTGATTGAATACACTGTACATAAAGGTTTGATCAATTATACATTTGTACAAGTATTTTACTAGTCAAGCCCTGATATGGTCGAAGGAATCTTCGCTAGAGATTTGCTACAAATCTGTTGATACAACTCACTTCTCTATCTGTTGAATTTGCACTGATATGAGGGAATTAAGAATCAATAAATTGTCAATTATACAAAGTCCCTGATTTACATGCCATATCTGATAATCTGTTTTCTGGAAGTTTGGGCTTATAACTGCCAGGGAGTTTCTTGTTTCAATAAGGTTGCCTGAATCATGCATAGGATAACCCTTTTTGGTTCCAGGGAGAACCATTTTGGGTTCCATGTAGAACCCTCTCTGGAAAGGGTTCTACCTGGAACTCAAAAGTGTTCTACCTGGAACCAAAATGGTTCTACTTGGAACTTAAAACGTTTTTAAAGGGTTCTCCTATGGGCACAGCCGAAGAACCCTTTTAGGTTCTAGATAGCACCCTTTTTTTCTGAGTGTACGTATGTTCAAAGGGGCAATCTGCAGTTCAAACAATTACAAAGCGTTCACTTGCCACGTGTAACCACGCCAGCCCAGGACCTATACATCTGGCTTCTTCACTTGTGTGATTGTCTGAGACCAGCCACCTGGACAGCTGATGAAACTGTGGGTTTGCACAACCGAAGAACTTCTGCACAAACAGTCAGAAAACGTCTCAGGGAAGCTTATTGGCGTCCTCGTCATCCTCACCAGGGTCTTGACCTGACTGCAGTTCAGCATCGTAACCGACTTCAGTGGGAAAATGCTCTCCATTGATGGCCACTGGCACGCTGGAGAAGTGTGCTCTTCACGGATGAATACCGGTTTCAACTGTACCGGGCAGATGCAAGAAAGCGTGTATGGTGTCCTGTGGGTGAGCGGTTTGCTGATGTCAACGTTGTGAACAGAGTGCCCCATGGTGGGAGTGGGGTTATGGTATGGGTAGGCATAAGCTACGGACAACGAAAACAATTGCATTTTATCGATGGCAATTTGAATGCACAGAGATACCGTGACGAGATCCTGAGGCCCATTGTCGTGCCATTCATCCGCCGCCATCACCTCATGTTTCAGCATGATAATGCACGGCTCCAAGTCGCAAGGATCTGTACAGAATTCCTGTAATCTGAAAATGTCCCAGTTCTTACATGGCCTGCATACTCACCAGACATGTCACCCATTGAGCATGTTTGAGATGCTCTGGATCGATGTGTACGACAGCGTGTTCCAGTTCCCGCCAATATCCAGCAACTTTGCACAGCCATTGAAAAGGAGTGGGACAGCATTTCACAATCAACAATCAACTGCCTGATCAACTCTATTTAAAGGAGATGTGTCGCACTGCATGAGGCAAATGGTGGTCACACCAGATACTGACAGGTTTTCTGATCCACGCCCCTACATATCTGTATTCCCAGTCATGTGAAATCCATAGATTAGGGCCTAATTAATTTATTTCAATTGACTGATTTCCTTATATGAACTGTAACTCAGTAAAACCTTTGAAATTGTTGCATGTTGCGTTTATATTTTTGTTCAGTGTAACTAATATTTGTACTCTACAGATGTATTGTCATACAGTTGGTATTGGTATTTTATTAGGATCCCCATTAGCTGTTGCGAAAGCAGCAGCTACTCTTCCTGGGGTCCACACAAAACATGAAACATGACATAATACAGAACATTAATAGACAAGAACAGCTCAAGGACAGAACTACATACATTTTTTTTTTTACGGCACACAGTCTACATATCAATACATACACACAAAATATATAGGTCAAATAGGGGAGAGGCGTTGTGCCGTAAGATGTTGCTTTATCTGTTTTTTTAAACCAGTTTTGCTGTTCATTTGAGAAATATGAGATGGAAGGGAGTTCCATGCAATAATGGCTCTATATAATACAGTACACTTTCTTGAATTTGTTCTGGATTTGGGGACTGTGAAAAGACCCATGGTGGCATGTCTGGTGGGGTACGTGTGTGTGTCAGAGCTGTGTGTAAGTTGACTATGCAAACAATTAGGAATTTTCAACACAATGTTTTTATAAAAAGAAGTGATGCAGTCAGTCTCTCCTCAACTCTTAGCCAAGAGAGACTGGCATGCATAGTATTTATATTAGCCCTCTGATTACAATGAAGAGCAAGACGTGATGCTCTGTTCTGGGCCAACTGCAGCTTAACTAGGTCTTTCTTTGCAGCACTTGACCACATGGCTGGACAATAATCAAGATAAGACAAAACTAGAGCCTGCAGGACTTGCTTTTTGAAGTGTGGTGTCAAAAAAGCAGAGCATCTCTTTATCATGAACAGACCTCTCCCCATCTTCACAACCATTGAATCTATATGTTTTGACCATGACAGTTTACAATCTAAGGTAACACCAAGTAATTTAGTCTCCTCAACATGTTCAACAGCCACACCATTCATTACCAGATTCAGCTAAGGTCTAGAGCTTAGGGAATGATTTGTACAAAATAACATTTGTACAAGCTAACATCTAAGAGCATCCAAAAACTCCTCAGCCAGGAGTTTCAAACATCAGCAATGCAAGCAGTGAGTGGAGTTCTTGCCAAAAAAGTCAGTAGTTTGAGCTTTCCCAATTCAGTTGTTCAGTCCGAGTTAACTGTATCAAGTCAAACAATGTCTGACATTGTAAAGACAATCTAAGTGCCCCGGAGACTACTAATATTATTAGACACACTTCCCGCCTGATCCGCAGGAGGCACAGAAGGACCAATGTGCGGAGGTGCAGGAGACGGGGTAGAAAGAGACTTTAGAGCGCGCCATACCCCATGCAGCAGGCTATCTGGGGAAATGAGACAAAATTGCTAGTGTTTTTCTCTTCCTCTGTATGTTATGTCACTTTGTTGTAGTTCAATTTAGTACCACTGGGTGGCAGAACATTCCATGAAATGTGATCTCTGAAATGTTCTGCAATTTTATTCTCAGGCTACAACCCAAACAAGAAGACAAGAAACGGGGTTAAGTAGTGAGACATGGTCAGATCATCAAAACCCCAAAAAACAAGTAGCCTAATCTAATACTGTCATTACAAATGACCTTATTTAGAATTCAACAGTTTAAGTTTGAGTATTTGCACTTATGCAAAGTTTTGCCTATATTAAGTGTTGTATGTGTAGAAGAAAAGGACCTGACATCCCTGGTTGTGATGTAATTTTGTAACCTAGTTCAAGTCACAGCTGTGAGATCGACCAGCTATCTAAAATAAATGTGATCCTCCGGCAGCATCCTCATGGTCTACAAGTTCCTCCTGGGTCCCATTCAGCTGACCAGAGCCTGTCCTTGGCCTACTTTCAGTCAGACTGAGGCAGCTGTAGGGCCAGCAGAGCACTCTTGTCTTGAGGAAAGCGGGACAGGAGGATGGAGACTGCATTCTTCTTGGTGAGTGTTGTTCTCCAGTATTAGGTACTGTACATAGCATCGTGAAGTGGTTTTGCTACTGTAATGCATGTCTATCAGTGTGTTTCGCTGTGTTTCAGTCTGTTATTCTATTTAGAGTAATTGTTCTGTCTCTGTTAGTTGTTAGTGTGTATCTCCAGCTGCATGTTGTTAAAAAGAGCAGGAGATGAGTAGGTAGAGACTAGTAATTTGGTAGTTGGACAACCTACGTCCACAAATGTGTGCGAGAGAGATAGAGAGAGAGAGAAATGGCATGCAAGCTTGTGTTTATATCTGTTTTGTGTGTGAGGAGGGTATAACATCTGTTGTTATTCACACACACTAATTCTACACACATTACTTTCTCTCTGTCACTCTTTGTGCAATCTTGTAACAATAACTATTTTATATGTGGTTTGTTGAGGAGGCATAGTACTGTAGTTTAGAACATGAACACTCATGAAGTTTTGTTAAGCCAGTAGTGGTGTGTGTGTGTGTGTGTGTGTGTGTGTCTGTGTGTGTGTGTGTGTGTGTGTGTGTGTGTGTGTCTGTGTGTAAACCCTCAGTGCCACAATAGGTTGGGTTATGTAATGTGGTAAACAGGTCAGTCATTTTCAGGTCACCTCCTGGCTGAATACTGTTGTTTAACACAGGTTGAGGTTCCAGCTCAGTTGTTGCCCATGCTGTTCTACTGAGTCTCTTCTGTGGGCTCTGGAAACCTCTGGAACCCTCTGCCTCTCCCTCAGGGGAGCCATGAGTCCAGAACAGTACCGGTAGCTTGATTCAGGTTCTGTTGTGTGGGTGGATGGGTGCCCAGATGGGGGATTTTGTATGACACAGGGATTTGTGCCTTCCTATGGACACCGTTCCAGTATGCTGCTTGGTGCTTTTTAACGTATTCATGTATGTGTGTGTATAAGTATGTGTATGCCTGTGTGGGTGTGTGTTGTATTTGTTGTAGATTGGATCTATGCCTCTCTCCACCCCAGGGAATAAGTGTGTGTACATCATTTAGAATTGCTTTATTACTGCACCATTGGTCCTGCTTTGTGGGGAGCTGGCTGGGGGGAGGGGGGTTATGCTGCCTTTGTACAATTACCGAGCTGATGATGCAAAGACAAGGATGCACACATTTCCCCGTAAACCAGACTGTAGTGGTGCAGTCCATGCTCTTAAAGGCAAAGTGTACCCCTAAGATGCACACATGATACTATTCATTTTACTGCAATGCATTAACAACGGTTCCAGGTCAAATTCACTGCATTGAAATCAATCAGTCATAGAAAATACACCACATTTTGCACACCACCAGTTAACTGTAGAAACACATAGTCACAGAGAGTGAAATATGAGAATGGCATGACTTTATACCAAAAACACCCTCCATGTATGATTCTTCATTTCTTATTTAAAATCCTTATCCCGCTATACCTTCCTCTTCCTCATCTTACTGTCTCTCTCACTGATATTGTGTCAAATGCACACACACACACACACACACACACGCACGCGCACACACGCACGCACGCACGCACGCACGCACGCACGCACACACACACACACACACACACACACACACACACACACACACACACACACACACACACACACACACACACACATACACACATACACACATACACACACACACACAAACACACACACACACACACACACATAAACACACACACACACACACACACACACTCACACTCACATAGATACAACCATTCAAATAGACCTCAGAACCACGGCAATGGCCACATGATAACAACAACCCTTCCTATTGCCACGGCAACAACTGCACCATTGCTAAGGCAACAGCTGCAGAGCACTACAACAAGCAGAAAACCTTTTCTCCTTCTCCCATGGCTTCCTCTAGAGTATGTGATCTCGTTTTTGAGGTTGGGTTGTTTGTGTCAGTCTGATTGTCGTATGTGTTTCCATTTTCTATGATGCATATGTAATTCGCACTCTCTCCCCCTCTACACATTTTATTTCGGTCTAATTCCTTCTGTCTTCACACACCACACACACTCACTCTCTCTCCTTCACTGTCCCCTCCCTCGGCTCTCCCTCTCCATCCTCTGCTGTTTCACTGTCTAATCTCTATTTCTCTCTCTCTCTTTCTCTCGCAGAGCGAATCTCCCCTTTTTCCCATATCACCTCTCCTTTCTACCTCCTTCCCCCCTCTGTCCATCTCCTTTCATATTCATCCCTTCTTCTCCTCTTTCCTTCCTCTCTTCCTCCTCTCCTCTTTGCCTCTTGCTTT
Organism: Coregonus clupeaformis; assembly: GCF_020615455.1. NCBI lineage: Eukaryota > Metazoa > Chordata > Actinopteri > Salmoniformes > Salmonidae > Coregonus > Coregonus clupeaformis. The sequence continues at coordinate 43,324,392 of NC_059204.1, forward strand.
AAAATATAGACGCGTTCCCCCTCTCCCTCTCTCTCATATAGATTCTGAGCCCACCCTCTCTCGCTCTCTCTCTCTTGCTTTTCTCTCTCTTTCCCTGTGTCCCTCCCCCTCCCTCTTTACGTTTCCCCCTCCCTCCATCCTCTCTTTCCCTCGCTGGTTCAGTTAGTCAAAAAAGAGATACACGGAAGAGAAGAAAAGGGGGGAAAGGCAGGACGAGAGAGAGAGAGCAGGAGTGGGGCAGGCTGGGGCGAGGGGTGTGGGGTCTCAGCCCTCTGTTGTGGGGGGGGTGGGGGGTTGAGATACACCCCACCTGTTTGTTCTCACTACCATGGACTGCCTCTGCATTGTGACTACAAAGGTAAGCTGATCCGCCGTTTCTTTCACAGAGAGTGAGGGAGAGTGAGAGTGAGTGAGAGAGAGTGAGAGAGAGGTGAACGTGAATGAGAGGGGGAGAGAGAGAGAGAGAGAGAGAGAGAGAGAGAGAGAGAGAGAGAGAGAGAGAGAGAGAGAGAGAGAGAGAGAAAGAGGGGGGTTAATCAGGACCTCGTGCTATCTGCTTTGTCTGTCTCTCTCTCTGTCCTGTCTCTGTTTCTGGGGTAAACGGTCAATGTAACAGGGCAGCATGTCTTTGCAAAGATATTTGATAATTGTTTCTCTCCGGTTAGCACACTTCCATTGTCTCTTTGTGGTCTTTTTGGCCCCTTATGTATTTGACTTGAGAGTGCACTGCCTGAAAGGTGCGTGTTAGTAAGCGTTGTCCCTGTCTTTCTCTATAATTCTCTGTTTCTCCCACTCTTTTTCTATCTCCCTCTCTGTGTGAGTGTGCAAGCTAGCCGTGATCTGGTTAACCTGCGTGGCTGATTGCTGTAGGAGTGAGTTAGTGAATAGACCTGTGGTTGTGGTGCTAGTTGGAAGGACCATGGCAGGAGATGGATCCAGGCTGGGCTCCCAGCATGCCTCAACCTCATTTAGACCCACTCTCACCCTAAACACTGCCATGGAGCTAGCTCACACATTCTGAGTCTACACACACACAGGCTTGGAGCTCCCACAGCATCACACACACACACACACACACACACACACTCACAGCGCGTGTTATATCACACACACAAGACCAGTGACAGGCTGGGGCCGACTGCTCCACACAGCTAGCCCCTGTTGTGAAATTGGCTCCCAGAGAGAGAACGTTTATGTAATGCCGTCCAAGCCGTCTCTCCTGGGCTGGTGTCTGTTCCTCAACTAATCAGCCTGCTTCCAGTCCCAGGCTCTCTCCCTTACTCTCCTCAGGAATTATGGTGGGTTTTCTCACACACTCACAGAGTCAGGGCATAGGAGCGTAGTAAAATGCCCCCCCCCGCCATATAAAAAAAAACATTATAATAATTCAGCAAAACTTTTATATCGAAAATGAGTCACCACATTCGTTGAGGGACTTCTATTTTGAAAAGGCCTCTGCTGCTGGAACGTGAGTCACTTGCCCCGCCCCCACTGACTGCTTCATTCTCACTCTCAGTTGTTACAAGCAGTGTGGCAGTGCATGACACAGGAGGCTGCTGATGGGAGAACAGCTCATAATAATGGCCGGAACGGCGCTAATGGAATGGCATCAAACACCAGCAAACCATGTGTTTGATGTTTTTGATACCATTCCACTTATTCCACTCCAGTCATTACCATGAGCTCGTCCTCCCCAATTAAGGTGCCACCAACCTCCTCTGTATGAGTGATAGAAAAAGCACTGTGCAGCACCACCATCATTACTCATTGCACCAGGTAATTGTTGTTGGCAACAACAAAGTAAGTTTAATTAAATAAACGTTGATATATTAGAATGAAACATGAGCTACTATAAGCTTTTTCATGGCTATTTTATTTATATTTAAGCCTTATTTTACCAGGTAAGTTGACTGAGAAAACATTGTCATTTACAGCAACGACCTTGGGAATAGTTACAGGGGAGAGGAGGGGTTATGAATGAGGCAATTGGAAGCTGGATGGTTAGGTGGCCATGATGGTCAGATTGGGAATTTAGCCAGGACACCACGGATAACACCCCTACTCTTACGATAAGTGCCATGGGATTTTTAGTGACCACAGAGAGTCAGGACACCTGTTTAACTTCCCATCCGAAAGACAGTACCCTACACAGGGCAATGTCCCCAATCACTGCCCTGGGATATTTATTTTAGACCAGAGGAAAGAGTGCCACTTACTGGCCCTCCAACACCACTTCCAGCAGCATCTGGTCTCCCATCCAGGGACCGACCCTGCGTAGCTTCAGAGGCAAGCCAGCAGTGGGATGCAGGGTGCTAGTTAGCTAGTTAGCTTTACATTTACAGTTTAGTCATTTTTAGCTGTGAGGTTTTATCTAATTAGCTAACGCTTGGTAGTTCTGGCTGTGTGAAAAACTGATAGTGAATGTTTTGAACTCAAGACTACTTGCTAGCTACAGAATTGCTTGCACAATCACTGTCTTAGTCTTCATCATAGGGTCAGCAAGTTAGCAATGGATATGCCACCAGTCAAGAAGATAGTGCAAAGGACTTGGCAACTGCCTGCACACCACCCCTGGCAAACTAGCTGGAAAATTAGAGCGCTTTAAGATTAGATGTCTTTAACTTCATCACAGTGATTATGGGTCATGAAGGTGTGTTCCATGTGTTAAGACTTTGTTTGGTGCTATCATGATCATGGCAGGAGAGTGACAGGCATGAATAAACAGACAGGCGGAGAGGGAGAGAGGCCACAGGTAAGATAGTGAGAAGTACCTCTCCAAGACCATAGAGATCATAGACTGATGATCTGTCATAGTGTGAATCAATCTGAATTATCATATATGATCTCTGATTAAATGATAGCAGCTTAAAGACCCTGTGTTTTATAATTCCACACTATGAGGTTGGAATAATACTGTGAATTTGTGATAATGATGATAATGCCCTTTTAGTGTAAGAGCTGTTTGAAAAGACCTCCTGAAATTTCAGCTTGTTTTGGTGGGATGGAATTTTGGCCTGCCTGGTAACATCACCAGGTGGTAAATTAGTTAATAGACCAATAAGAAAGAGAGTTCCAAATCTCTCTGCCAATAACTAATAGTTTTATTTTTTCTCCTCACAACTCAGACCACTCCCAGATAGTCCGAGCAAAATTCATGTTTGAGAAATTGCTAATCACAGTAAGGTACTTAATTGTTACCCAGAAATCAAATCAAATTTTTATTGGTCACATGCGCCGAATACAACAGGTGCAGACATTACAGTGAAATGCTTACTTACAGCCCTTAACCAACAGTGCATTTATTTTAAACAAAAAAAGTAAGAATAAAACAACAACAAAAAAAGTGTTGAGAAAAAAAGAGCAGAAGTAAAATAAAGTGACAGTAGGGAGGCTATATATACAGGGGGGTACCGTTGCAGAGTCAATGTGCGGGGGCACCGGCTAGTTGAGGTAGTTGAGGTAATATGTACATGTGGGTAGAGTTAAAGTGACTATGCATAAATACTTAACAGAGTAGCAGCAGCGTAAAAAGGATGGGGTGGGGGGGCAGTGCAAATAGTCCGGGTAGCCATGATTAGCTGTTCAGGAGTCTTATGGCTTGGGGGTAGAAGCTGTTGAGAAGTCTTTTGGACCTAGACTTGGCACTCCGGTACCGCTTGCCGTGCGGTAGCAGAGAGAACAGTCTATGACTAGGGTGGCTGGAGTCTTTGACCATTTTGAGGGCCTTCCTCTGACACCGCCTGGTATAGAGGTCCTGGATGGCAGGAAGCTTTGCCCCAGTGATGTACTGGGCCGTACGCACTACCCTCTGTAGTGCCTTGCGGTCGGAGGCCAAGCAGTTGCCATACCAGGCGGTGATGCAACCAGTCAGGATGCTCTCGATGGTGCAGCTGTAGAATTTTTTGAGGATCTGAGGACCCATGCCAAATCTTTTTAGTCTCCTGAGGGGGAATAGGCTTTGTCGTGCCCTCTTCACGACTGTCTTGGTGTGTTTGGACCATGATAGTTCGTTGGTGATGTGGACACCAAGGAACTTGAAGCTCTCAACCTGAAATGATTTGATATTGAGATAAAAACAACTGCATTGGTTCTTTAAGTCTAGAGCAGGGATGGGCAACTGGAGGCTCGCCCCCTTTTGAAGGCCCTCGGATCAATTTCCAAAATTGGAACTGAGTCGGGGTCTCAACTTACTGTTTCGAGTTAGAGTAGTAGAATACTACTAAGGTGCAATTTCGAAATTTGTTTGTGCATCGGCAGTTTTTCTCTTTTTATGTCAGTCACTTATAGTCAGTCAATTAGCCCATGTCAGTTCAATTTCTTTTGATTGCTAAGTTAGTTTAGCTGCCAGCTATCTAAACTTCATATCATGGCCCCATTGATTTTGTTAGTCAGTCTCACTCAGATATCATATTAAAAACTGCCAACATTTCTCTTCACCCTATAGCAAAATGTGTTGAATTGCAAAAAATTAGCTATAAAACAGCTAATTGTCCTCTCTGCCCCTGGCAAAATGAGTAAAATTGCAGCAAACTTGCTTTAAAACTGCAACATTTTCTCTACACCCAATGGCAAAATGTGTGTAATTGCACGAAATTCACTCTTAGTGTCCCCCCACTGTGGATGTGGGTATGCAGACCCGCGAGCAACTGCGCCTCTCATGATGAGTTCAGATTTTTTGTGGCCCCAACCCTTGTCAAAGTTGCTCATCCCTGGTCTAGAGGGTATATTGCATGTGTTAACTTCATGAAGGAGAGAGACAGCCATGATAATATTTTATTTTTGATAATATTGTATAGATTGATTAATTTCAGTTTGAACTTTCATCCCTGTCTTGAAAAAAAAACAAAAAACAGAGTTGTGTATGTTGCTGGCTATTATGACAGTATAATAATTGTATTATACGTTGGAAATATTACGTTAAGTTTCAAACCATACAGTATGTAGAGCAGCAGTAGTAACAACCTGACAGGAAGTGAGACAAATACTAGGAAATGAATCATACAGTAGCAGAGAAAGAGTACAAAATGGTTGTTTCATTGAATGTATCCACACTAACACTGGCATTCAGTACAGTATGGATGGCCATGGCCCTAAGACTGATGGTACCAGAGTAAGTGCCCCCCTACAAGGTCCCCCTTAGCCTTGTGAATTCACCCATTTATAAGTTAAGATTTGTCTGTATCCTTTTCTCAAAAGTCACTAGAAATGAGCATTTAAAATCTTTTTCCACAACAAAAAAGTGTCCCCCCCAATGTTGCTCCTACTCCCCTGCACACAGTCACACACACACAGTCACACACACCACACACACCACACACACACACACACATTCAATCACTCTCACACACACTCACAAACACGCGAACAACATGGCAGCTGCTCCTGCATGCTGGCTGTGGGAGTGTGTGTGAACCATGCTAATAGGAGGACTGTGGGACAGATGAAAAAGAGGAATCTCATACACACACTGAATGAACTTGGGCAGGCTCTTGTAGTTTTTGATGGGAAATGTGGTCCAGTATTTGCTCAGTGTGTGTGAACTCTCACCACTAGCCCAGAGTTTTATTTATAGAGGGGGGAAGAAATCTTGGTTGGCTCAGTTTTTCAAATTACATAAATCATTGCTTACTTAGCCATGGGGAATCAGATTAATTTGCTTATCAATCAGTTCAAGTGTATTTGATGTAAGCTAGTTCCCTTGACAACAGAGCTCCTTATGGCCAGTTGACGGAGATAGCCATGATAGGGAAGATGAGCATGGGGGTTAGGGAAAATAGGATTTTGAATGGGAATACATTGTGTTTTTAACGATTGGCAAAGCATGCATCTCAGTGTATCACACATTTGATTCTGTACCATTGAGCAGAGATTTCCAATGAATAGTGTGCTTGTCACGGATTCGGCCGAGGCTGCTCCTCCTCCTTGTTCGGGCAGGCTTTGGCGTTCGTCGTCCCCGGAGTACTAGCTGCCATCGTTGTATGTTATCGATGTTTGTTTGGTTTTGTCTTCCTTGTACACCTGTTTCCATTTAGTGTTCATTATGTCCCCTATAAGTTTCTCGTTTTGTTTGTAGTTAGTTGTGTGTAATTGTCCGCCTGTCCGTAGGTGCTGTGATTTTTGCTCTCATGTATTTAGAGTACGGACTCACTATTTGCGTATTCTTTTGTATTTTGTGTATTTGCGCACTGTATGCGTAATCGCTCGCCTCCGTTGTTGTTGAGGCCCGTTACTTTGTATTGTCGTGTTTCTACAAGTAAAGTCTGTTGGACTAAGCTTCTGTGTCCTGCGCCTGACTCCAACACCACATCCACATGACTATATGGCTAACAGGCTTCTCTGGGCTCCCTGATGAACTTTAATGTGTATAAATGCAGGCTGAGATGTATTTAAACTGCAGAGCAACGACAAGCTTAACTAGCTCAATTAAAGAGCAGAGAGAGAGAGAGAGAGAGAGAGAGAGAGAGAGAGAGAGAGAGAGACCGCCTGGGTGATAAACACTCCAACAGCCATCAGGCCTTCATTTAATTAATAATACAGGTACACCTATGGTAAAATCTAACTCATCAGTCTCCCTCTATCTATCCCTGTGTAGGATATCAACATACAGTAGGTACATTGTTACCTAATAGCTTTGTCCTTGGATAGCTTCGCTTGATAGCTTATCATGTTATGCACCTACCTTCAAGGAAAAGCGTCGATTCAACTCGAATCCAAAATGGCCGTGTCTTCTGCCCATCAAGCTGTATTCTAGCTCTGTGTTTGGTGCAATGGAGCAGTGGAGAGAGAGGAGGTCCATGCCTCGTCCATAGGCATAGTCATACTCTTCTCTTTCATCCTACTCCCTCCTCTTTTTACTGTTTCACTCATTATGTTTCCTCTGTCCTCTTTGCTCACAGTCATTCGTTCTATTTACTCCACCATACTATTACCAATTGTATTTACATAATAAAATGAAGGCTGTTTGAATCCCTGTTTGAATATAATTATGCTGGCAAACAGACCTCAGGAGTTTCTTTAGATATGCCATCAACACTGATTGAAGAATCGACTATGAAAGAGCACGGTCGGTATCCATGGATATCTGACAACCTTGTTCCAGGATCACACATCTCTCGCAGAGTGAGAAAAAGCTCGGAGCTGGCAAAGGAAGGAAGGCCCACTTTTGCCAAACATTCTGAGGAAGATGGTGGTCAATTTGAAAAGGGAAGCAAAATTAGTGCATGGAGAAGCAAGTCTCTTTAATGGTGTGTAATAAAGTATTAATGGTGCCTGGCGGTAGTGCAGGTGAGAAGTGTGACAGCTCGTGTAACCGTCATGTAGCAGGTCAGCTGTGTGATTTGACCTGTGACGCCCACGCTCAGGAGGTCATGTGAGTGATAATTGGTTTCCTGTAGCACTCAGGGGCTTTACTGTGTGGGAGACTTTGGACCTAGAATATACCTGTGATGTGAGCTAGCATGTACTGTAACAGCAGGTTGTATATGAGCACGATATAAGGACCCTCTTAGTTAAATGGATAATAACAGATAATTGGCCACAGCTCCACTGTATCAAGGGTTTTGAATAAGACCATTATTAACCCTAACCCTAGCCCTTACCCTAAAGAACAAAGGTCAGCTAGAAATAAAGGACGTTTCGGTCATCTGCTAGGTCTGAGTTACAGTAGGTCACTTGTGACTGACCCCTAACCCTGTGGATGGCTCTCTGTCTTCACTGTGTACAGTAGGTAAAGTAGGTGAAAGACAGGGGAAGTGAGAAAGAGGAAGAGAAAGGGGGAGGTCAAAGTCAATTCTGTAAGCCTTTTTCAGTCCCACTTTACATCGATGACAAAACATACACTACCGGTCAAAAGTTTTAGAACACCTATTCATTCAAGGGTTTTTCTTTATTTTTACTATTTTCTACATTGTAGAATAATAGTGAAGACATCAAAACTATGAAATAACACATATGGTATCATGTAGTACCCCAAAAAGTGTCAAACAAATCAAAATGTGGTCCTCTGTAGCTCAACTGGTAGAGCACGGCGCTTGTAACGCCAAGGTAGTGGGTTCGATCCCCGGGACCACCCATACACAAAAATGTATGCACGCATGACTGTAAGTCGCTTTGGATAAAAGCGTCTGCTAAATGGCATATTATTATTATTATATTATATATTTGAGATTCTTCAAATAGCCACCCTTTGCCTTGATGACAGCTTTGCACACTCTTGGCATTCTCTCAACCAGCTTCATGAGGTAGTCACCTGGAATGCATTTCAATTAACAGGTGTGCCTTGTTAAAAGTTAATTTGTGGAATGTGTAGGTGTTCTAAAACCTTTGACCAGTAGTGTATATTTACAGTAATAGGTAATAATTATGGTAGGCAGGTAGATTATAATTACTATGAAGGCACAGATTCTACAAAGCAGATTCTACAAAGCAGCTGTGATTAGGTATTCAGGTTTGTGGGATTGCACCCTAAAAAATTTTTTTTGGATGTATTAGGTTTGCAAACAAACGCTAATTGATTGTGATAAAAACCTCCCCTCACTGTAAAACTATAACTTTTTATTATCACAGTTTTGCAGTTTTGCAAATATCTGAAATTGTGTAATTTCATCCACCAGCAGGCAATTGAGCCTGTGGACGAGGTTAGAAATTGTGCAAGCCACAACCCACAAACAGGTACAGACATAACATAGTATTCCATGACCATAGCTGTACCTGGTAATGTAATTACCATGTAAATACAATGTATTTGGGGACATGCAGGACCCTCATGTCAAGGTCGGACATCCTATTAACTAAGATAAATAACATGATGACTGTAACTGGGGGCTATTGTGCAGGGTTCTAAGATGTGAAGCATGCTGGCCAGTGATGGAAAGGTTCACCCTCATAATCACTGTGATATGAGTTTATATGAACCAGATGGTCTTAAAATCTCATCCCTCTTTGAGAGGACACAGAGTTCTTTTCCCATTCTCCTTTCCT